>NW_028261393.1:15707259-15954759 GCF_051295495.1 Thamnophis sirtalis | reverse complement strand
CTTTCTGTCTGTCTGTCTATCTATCTATTATCTATCTATCTATCTATCTATCTATCTATCTATCTATCTATCTATCTATCTATCTATCTATCTATCCTATAATCCATCCATCCATCCATCTAATATATCATCGATCATCTTTCTATCATCTATCTAATCTATCATATATGACTTATCCTCTATGTCTATCCATCTAATCTGTCTGATTTATATGCTCCCCCATCTCACAATTCAAGGCAACTATGATCAGTTTACAGTGTGAATATTAATAAGAATTGTTGAATGGTTGAAGAATAATAAGATGGTTGCCATATTGGGTTAAGGTTCACTGCCAACACTATTTTTTCAAAAGACAAACTGGTACCCTACATAAAGAGATGGGCTAAAGCATTCAACATCCATAATCTTCAGTTGATTGGGCTACACAACCCATCATTCACTATCATCAAGGAATTTGGCTGTGGAGTCACTCTCAAGGATATTAACTTAGGAAAGGCTGCTGAGGGACAGGAAATGGGGGAGGTGAGAGAGAGGGTGTTAATTTGGTACTTAGCTAGACAATACAACCAATGTACAAATCAAATAATAAGATAGCCCAAAGCAGTGCAAGCAGGAGCATTGCTGAACACCTGGTGAATCTCACATTCTGACATTGCAAAATAAAAAAATTGATTTGTGCATTACCTGATTTTCCAAACAGATATTAAAATCTCAGGCTTATGTGATGCAGCCGAAGAAATGGGGCCCTACTCCACAACTTCAGAAATATACAAAAACATTCTCTCTCTTCCTCCAAAGGCAAACTCTGTACCCCCAAAAAGCATCCTAAAGGAACAGGGCACTAAAGTGGGACTAAAATTGGAGGTGTTGCCATCAAATGAGGAGCATTCACCAAAAGTTAGCCTAGCCATACAAATTTGATTTAGCTTAGATCTGTGTCCGGAATGAAACTAAGTTTTTTATCCTCCTAGAAATAACTCTGCCACATCTCTACTTTAATAAGCCTTATTCTGGTTTTAATTCTGCCCTAGCTTGGCTTGATTGAGAACTTCAAGAAAACTTGCTTAAGGACAAATGCTATGAGAGACAAAGCTGGGCTGTTCACAGCTACAGTGCTGTAAGCATTTTCAGGACCATGGATAGCTCAGGGCAGATAATCAAGATTGGACTGATTCTAAGAATTGTTGTACCAGTACCTGTCCAAGCTCAACCAGTATCATCATCATCTTTTAATGACCCCATAATCCCTTGCAGGGTGCAGTCTGGGCAATTGAATGGAGCTGAGTGGTTACTGGCCAGATGCCCTTCCTGTCCCCACTCTGGAGCTATATTCAACAGATATAATCTCATTGTGCCCAGAAAGAGAAATATCTGCCTCTACCTAGGATTGAACTCACAGCCTCCTGATTGTGAGGCAAGAGCTACACTTCTAGGCCACCGCACCACTCAAGCTCAACCAGTTATGTTAAGACTAAAAAGCCAGCAGTTATTCAATACCATCACATCTTGCTAGTGTGTTGATTTAAATATCTTTTAGGAGCCGAGGTGTTGCAGTGGTTAGAGTGCAGTACTGCAGGCTACTTCAGCTGACTGCTAGCTGCAGTTTGCAGATCGAATCTCACTGGCTCAAGGTTGACTCAGCCTTCCATCCTTCCAAGGTGGGTAAAATGAGGACCCAGACTGTTGGGGGCAAGAGGCTGACTCTATAAACCGCTTAGAGAGGGCTACCAACCAAATAGCAATTTTCAGCTGCCTGTTTTACTTAGCTCTAGTTAAAAACCACAACAAGCAACCCAATCAGAGTGATAAAAGCCTCTGGCAGTCTAAAGGTGCCCCCAACTTTGGAATTGTTGAGAAAACTCTCCAAAGGTGTTTCAACCCTGCTCCTTATGAAAATCCCTGCTCCAAGAAACAATAAAGGAAACCCCAACCCCTAGCTGGGGGAAAAAGGCTGTTCTGCTAGCCCTCCCCAACCCCACCCTACCCCCATCATAAAAACTCAGCAATGTTGGCATCTTTGGAATGACTCTGCCCTAGCAATAGCAATAGCAGTTAGACTTATATACCATTTCATAGGGCTTTCAGCCCTCTCTAAGCGGTTTACAGAGTCAGCATATTGCCCCCAACAACAATCCATGTCCTCATTTTACCCACCTCAGAAGGATGGAAGGCTGAGTCAACCCTGAGCCGGTGAGATTTGAACAGCCGAACTGCAGAACTGCAGTCAGCTGAAGTAGCCTGCAGTGCTGCATTTAACCACTGCGCCACCTCGGCCCTTACCTGAGGCACTTCCAAAACTGCCCCAGTTCCCTTGATCTCAACCTCATTAAAGGTAAAGTTTCCCCTCACAAATAGATGCTAGTCGATCCTGACTCTGGGGGGGCGGTGCTCATCTCCATTTCAAAGCTGAAGAGCCAGCGCTGTACGAAGACGTCTCTGTGGTCATGTGGCCGGCGTGACTAAACGCCGAAGGCACATGGAATGCTGTTACCTCCCACCAAAGGTGGTTCCTATTTTTCTACTTGCATTTTTACGTGCTTTCGAACTGCTCGGTTGGCAGAAGCTGGGACAAGTAACAGGAGCTCACTTGATTACGCGGCGCTAGGGATTTGAACCGCCAAACTGCCGACCTTTGTGATCGACAAGCTCAGCGTCTTAGCCACTGAGCTTGGAAATACACAACACACACTCCCCACCCACAGATTGCCAGCTCCCAAGAAATAGCCTCCTCCCCTCCCACCTCCCCCCCCACTGATGTCCAGCCAGCACGTGCCAATTTTAAGCTGGGGTTGCCCTTAATTGTCCTACTTGGGGGGAGGGGCAACTGCTTATGGCAATGAATCATTTCCAAATGGGCCCAGGCGGAGGGGAGATATTGCACCTGCCTCTCCCGTGACCTTTGCTCTCTAGCTGCCAATCAACCTCATGGCAAGTTGCCAGGGAAACTGAGACATCTCTCCCTCCCCCCTCCTGTTTTTTTTCTTCTTCTCTCCATCCAGAGTGCATGAATGGCCTTGGCGGAGCAATTATCTGTACTCTCGCTTCTCTGTCTTTGTTATGGGGCAAGGTGTTGGGGGCAGGTTCTATTCACTGGAGAGGACCGAAACAAAAAAACAGCCACTTCAGAGTCCCTGAGGGTGTGTGTGTGTGTGTGTGTGTGTGAGAGAGAGAGAGAGAGAGAGAAGTGTGTGTGTGGGGGGGGGAAGGACAGAGTATGTGCGCGTGAGGGAGAAAGAAAAACAGATTCCCTACCAGCTCCACCGTGAACCCGTTGCTGGAAAGACCCAGCATCCTCCTGATGATGATGGCTTATTTAAGTGATACCTCAAGGGTCTCTCTAAACATGTTTCCAAAACAGACTGTACCCATAAAAGAACCACATTGTGGAAAAAAGAACACAGTGTGAAGCCACAAGATGGTGTGTGTGTGGGGGGGGCACAGTTTTTCAGGAAGCTGCTGAAAGGGGCCGAGTTGCCACGGCTGGGGACCAGCAGACATCTTGACAGAGGACATTCTGTATACAATTGTGGAAAAACAGCTGTACTGGATCCACCCAGACATCTGTCAGCGTAACATAGAAAATTGTGGATCCATATACGTAACTCCCAGCTGGAAGGCTTTAGAAATTGTCACCAATATTATATGGGTGTCAAACTCAAGACCTGGGAGCCAGATCTGGCCCACGAGGTGCTTAGATCTGTCCCACAGGACCACCCTGGAAACAGTGAAGGAGCGGCCCGCGGTGCCTCTGCCCGTGAAAACAGAGCTCCACTTTTGCTGGAAGAGGTTTGCAAGAGGCCTTTGCAGCCGGAAACGGAGCTCAGGAACACATATTCAATGGTAGCGCACTCGGGCCACCACAGGCACCCCTGACATGAGTGACCTCAAGCTGGCCACGCCCACCCTGGCCACACACACCAGGGCCCCTGATTCAGCCCTCAATGAAATCGAGTTTGACACCCCTGCTCTAAACGAATAATTGTAAGACAAGAACTCTGTGTGTGTGTGTGTGTGCGTGTGTGCGCGCGCGCACGCACGCACGCACGCACACACACACACACACACACACACTATTGCTGAACCAGCATCTGCGTATTAGGAGAATTACAGTCCTAGACAGCTTGGCAGACAAGATTGGCCGAGAGTCCAGAGCACTTTAGGGCATTAGAGATTAAGAGCTATACTATTTTCTTTAAGCATAAGTAGCAGCTTCTATAAAAATGGAGCTTGTCTGAAAACATGGCGTGCAAAGAACAATACCTTCCTGGCATAATTAGATTGCCACTTCAAACCTCTGTTGGTTAATGAGCCCCTAACAAGAAAAAGCTGAAGGCATTAAGATATGTTTAGCCTTAAAAAGAGATTATTAAGAGGCAACATGTTAGTGAAAATATCTGAAGTATTGTCCTCCTCTAACAAGACTCCAGAGCATTGAATTCAAATCCCATGGGAAATGAAGATGAAAGCGGTTTCGACTTAGCTCTTATAAAATCTTCTTCACATCCAAACAATTCAGCAGTGAACCAGTTTGGTGCCTTGGTTAAAGGCACTTGGGTAGAAACTGGGAGACTGTGAATTCTAGTTCTCCCTCAGGCACCCAAACTGGCTGGATGGCTTTGAACCAGTCCCTCTTCTCACAGTGGTGGGATTCAAATAACTTAACAAATGGTTCTCTGCCCTAATGATTTCTTCCAACAACCAGTTCACCAAACTGCTCAGAAAGTTAACAACCGGTTCTCCCGAAGTGGTGCCAACTGGCTGAATCCCACCACTGCCTAGGGCCATGATGGGAAACCTATGGCACACATGCCACAGGTGGCACGCGGATCCATTTGTTGCCCTATCAGCTGGACTTTGGTCTTCTTTTGAGGCCATTTTTCACCCTCCGGAGGCTTCCTTGAATCCTCCGGAGCACGAAAAACCAGCCCTACGGGCAAACCAGAACTTCAGGAACGTACTTCTGGTACCAATGTGAGTAGATAAATAGGTACCACTTTGGTGGGAAGGTAACAGTGTGCTGTGCAACTTGGTGTATAATCGTGCCGGCCACATGACCACAGAAGTGCCTTTGGACAACCCTGGCTCCCTCGGCTAAGAAATGGTGATGAGCACCACTCTCTAAAGTCGGACACGACTGGACATGGGAAACTTTTATCTTTACCTTTAGATAGCAATAGCATTTGCACTTATATATCACTTCATAGTGCCTTTAATGCCCTCTCCAAGAGGTTTTACAGAGTCAGCCTATTGTCTCCAACGATTTGAGTCCTCGTTTTACCCATCTCGGAAGGATGGAAGGCTGAGCCAACCTTGAGCTGGTGAGATTTGAACGGCCAAACTGCAGCTAGCAGTCAGCTTAAGTAGCCTGTAGTACCGCACTCTAACCACTGCCACCTTGGCTATTCATGGGAATCCATAGCTAGGAACCTAAGCATTACCAAGTTAATGCCAACAAGAGTCAACTTTAATAATATAAATAGCAGCACCATAGGCCAAGACCTCAATCTCCTGTCCCCATCTGTCCATAATTCTCCTATACCTGTTCATACATTGCCTTGGATCTTAAAGCAGATTCCAGTTGTTCTGCTCCGATAGTGTAGATGGCCGAGCGATACTGGGTGCCAATGTCTTCGTACTGCTTCATTCCTGGGGGGGAAAACCAAGACCACAACAGTGCATGTTATCAGACAGAAGATGACCGTACTGATTCATATCATTGAGCCTTCTTCATCCCACTTCAACCTTAGTAATAAACAGTTGCGGGGTGGGGTTGGGGGAAAGTGTTATCCTTGGGTATTTCCATTTTATCCATTTCTTTAATGGAAACAGACAGAAAATGTATTGCTAGAAGACAGATCAGTAATCTGACTCCATAGAAAGTAACTTTTTTTTCACTCCCCCCCCCAAATTTAGAGACTAGGATTTCAAAGATCATCTAATTTTGATTTTTGGTATCCATAGCCAATTATTTCTTTCCCGGGAAAATATCTGTGGTCACTAAACTCAGAATGGCAATTTCCAAAGTGGCAACATACCTAGTTCATATATCTGCTAGATAAGTATGACTTCAGCAAAAAATCCCACATTTTGTCCAAGAATTAAATATGAAAGGCAAAAGATATCCTATGACATTTATAGATGAAACCCTTCTGGATCAATACACTCCTGAATTTGCTGAACCCTGATCCACAAAATGTTCCCTGATAATAAGATACCGCAGGACTTCACTGCTTTGTTCCCTGCAAAAGGTGAACATTGCACAAGGAATCTGTACCTTACATCAACAACATGCAAAAGCTTTTCCTTCAAGAGGAAAGTGGGATGGTGTAAAGTTCCTGTCTTGAGCAAGGGGTTGGACTAGAAGACCTCCGAGGTCCCTTGCAGCCTTATGATTCTATATTCTATAGAGGTCCTTTGAAATGAACTCAATTGCTCCACTTATGAGTCTATGAGTTAAGGCTGCGTAACGTTGGACCTTAAAAAGCTACACAAGGTTGAATATGAATGAGAGAGCATTGTAAATGGGAGAACAATATGAAGTCCCAGAATTGTAGGCTAGAATAGTCCCTAATCCCTGGTCCATGGACAGGCACTCGCCCGCGGTATGCCAACATCCGGTCCCCGCAAACAAGTGAAGCTTGATCCGTGGGATGCAGGCAGAACACAAAACCACACCCCTTCTAGTGTGGGGAACAACAACCTTTCTCCATGGGACCAATCCCAGTGCCCAAAAAGTTGGGTGCCACTGGACCACAGGCCCAATGCAAAACACAGAGCTCAGGGAGAAGGCAGTGGTGACCCATATCCTTGTTATTACAAGAAAAAGGTTGCACAGATGTGGCCATGTAAGTCACCAGGGGTCAAGCTTGACTTCAAGGAAATGTGATCGCATTGTTTTGTGCCTGACCATGTCACTAGGAGAGAGCAGTCAGCAATGTACCTTAGCTATAAGGCATATCTCCAGAGGTGGGTTCCTACCAGTTCGGATCGGTTCGGCTGAGTAGGTAGTAACTTGGCTGGCCACGCCCCTGAACCTGTTCTATCAACAGCGCCATAGGGGCCGGCATCTGGTTTTTTTTTAGCAGATTGTTTTTATTATTTTTTCCCTTCTACAACACCTTACAGTCAATCAACATTGTTATGTCATCATACCTGTACATGTATATAATATTTCGCTTCTATATTTACACATTTTATACACAGTTATATATATATATATATATATATATATATATATATATATATATATATATATATATATATATATATATATATATATTAAAAATCTCTCTATATATAGGCTTAATTAATTAATTTTATTCTTGTTTTGCAGCCATTTGTACCAATTGTTCCAAATTTCATAATATTCCGACTCTTCTTTATCTTTTAATTTTAGTGTTAATTTGTCCATCTCTGCACAATCCAAAGGTTTTTTTTATCGTCCGAGGGGGTATTATTTTGTTTCCAGCATTGGGCAAATGCTATTCTAGCTATAGTTAGCAGATGTGTTAATATGTACTTAATTTTCTTCGTATATTTTCCTTTGATTATTCCCAGTAGAAAGATTTCGGGTTTGTATTTTATCTGTTCTCCTGTAATTTCTTGCACCCATTTCCAAATTTTTGTCCAATATTTTTGTGTTTCCGGGCAGGTCCACCATATGTGATAATAAGTCCCGTGTACTTTTTTACACTTCCAGCAGGTCGGCTTCATGTTTGGGTACATTTTAGCCAATCTTGTTGGTGATAAATGCCAACAATAAAACATTTTGTATATATTTTCTTTTAAGTGCTGCTGATCATGTTAGTTTATAATTTGTGTTCCAAATTCTTTCCCAATCCACTAGTTCTATGTTGTAACCAAAGTTTTTGGCCCAAGCAACCTTTAACTTTTTCTTCTTCTAATGTTACTTCTAATAAATATTTGTAAATTTTCATTATGCTGGCGCCTATGGCCATATTTTTACTACTGTGCATGTGTGTGTAGCGCACATCAAGTGCGTCCCTGAGCGAACCGGCAGCAACAGAAGCCAAACCCCACCTCTGCATTTCTCCCTTTGAAATCTAGCACACAATGACTGTGGAGAGGCCGACTTCTTCCCTCCCCATGTGCTCACTCCCTAATACGCCATCTACACTGGCGACGTTACTCATTAAAACACAAACACACCATTACACACCCAGAGGAGGGCCCAGCCGGCAACACACAGAGCATGCTAATTTCCTCATTAAAATTACACTTCATTACAAAAATGCTCGGCCTTCCTAAGGCCTTCGACCCTCCCCCCGCTGTTGCTCAGTGTTGACGTGAGGTGGGTTACAAACAGCCCCTCCACTTCCTCTGGTTATTAAAAAAAAAAAGGGGGGGGAGAGAAACATTAGAAATCCCCAGTCTGCCCTCCTGCTTCTTTACAACTGAATCTCTCCTGCCTCAGCAGAGATTCCACTAAGAGCTTCCTCAGCTTTTGTGGCCTTGGTGGGCAGGTGGGAGAAGCCACGGGAAGGAGTTACTAAAAGAGAGACAGGATCCTGAACAAAAATGAGGTTGGCTTACAAAATCGAGAGGAGGGTGTGATTCCTGAGGGGGAAAACCTCTGCCTCAGCAGTCGGGAGTGAGTCAGGCTGGAGAAATTAGGTATTCTTTGGCTGGAACCATCAAATGACTCAGCAAATAAACCGGGGGTGGGTGGGTGGGAGGAATGGTACGAAGAAGAAGGTTAATGCAACTCAATAAGCTGCACAGGGAGTCCTCGGCTTTGAATCATCCGTTTAGTGACATAATACCGTAACGGCGTTGAGAAAAAGTGACTTATGACCATTTTTCACACTTCACAACCAGGCGGGCACTCCCATGGTCACGTGATTTGGCTGCTTGGGGAAGTGGCATGTGTTTTTTTGACGGTTGCAGTATCCCAGGGTCATACAATACAATACAATACGAGAGTTGGAAGGGACCTTGGAGGTCTTCTAGTCCAACCCCCTGCCTAGGCAGGAAAGCCTATACCGTTTCAGACAAATGGTTATCCAACATCTTCTTAAAGACTTCCAGTGTTGGGGCATTCACAACTTCTGGAGGCAAGGTGTTCCACTGATTAATTGTTCTCACTGTCAGGAAATTTCTCCTCAGTTCGAAGTTGCTTCTCTCCTTGATTAGTTTCCAAAACAATGCCAATTATATTGAGTGGCCGGACAGGAAACTAACACAGAGAGTAAAGTGCCTGGAAGAGTTTGTGTTCATGAATCACTTTGCCTGAATATGAATGGTGAAAACGCTAATAGGAAAACTTTATAACAGAATATTTGTTTATAGCTATAGTTGTGATGAATATAGAATAACAGAGTTGAAAGGGTCATGCAATCACCTTTTGCACAAGGGGAGGGTGTGATTCCTGAGGAGAAAAACTTCTGCCTCAGGAGTCAGGAGAGAGTCAGGCTGGAGAAATTAGGTATTAGGTTCCTAACCTGTTTACTACCGATTCCCTGAGAGAGGGCGTTTTGTGCGCGCACAAAAATCTTGCACGCACGCTGCTTGCTTGACTCGCACCCACGCCGGCCACATGTTGCTGCGCAATCACAGTTTACTGAAAACTGTTCTGCGCATGCACAGAAACATGCCGGTGACACAGGGGTGGGTTTCTCGCCCTGTTCCAACCGGTTCGGTTGGAACGGGGCTGGCGGCGTCCTCGTGCACGCGCGTGGTGCACGCATGCATACTAGCGTCTGCGTGACACTCCAGCTGCTCCTGGAGGATTGCGCAGGCGCTGCATGCGTCCTGCACATGTGTAGAAGCGCAGAACTCGTCAAAACCGGGTAAGGACCGCGGCGGGCGGGCGGGCGCGCCCTTCGCCGTTCCTGGAAGTTACTTACTTCCGGATTCGCCGACCAACCGGTTCGCAGGGACCGCCGCGAATCGGTTGAAACCCACCCCTGCGGTGATGGGAGAAGAGACCGGGAACCGGTTCGGGGGCGTGGCAGGCCTGGGTGGCTGCTGCTTCCAGTGACCCAGGCTAGAAAACCACTACCGCTTTGTCTGAACCGGTCTGACCGGTAGGAACCCACCTCTGCCCCCCCCCCCCAGACAAGCAAAGTCAATGGGGAAGCCGGATTCATTTAACAACCATGTTACTAACTTAACAACCGCAGTGATTTACTTAACATCTGGGGCAAGAAAAGTTCGTAAAAGGGGGCAAAACTCACTTAAAATGTTGGGCTGAATTGCGGTCGTAAGCCGAGGATTACCTGTATTCAAAATACCCCAAGCAGCTTTGGATTCAGGTATGGCATCTCTGTAGAACTGTGTCTCTGCTGAATTACAGATTTTTAGGCTAACCAGAGGCAAGCAATCTTTAATCTCTAAAACAGGGGTGTCAAACACAAGGCCTGCGGCCGGATTGGGCCCACAATGTGGTTGGATCCAGCCTACAGGGCCATCCTAGAAAGTGTAAGGGGCCAGCCACCATTGCTTTGGCCCGGCCTACCCATTGCGAAAAGGAAACATGCCTGCAGTTTGGAGAGTGGCGTCAAGCTGGCCACGCCCACCCAGCTGGCCACACCCAGTGAGTGGCATCAACCTGGCCATACCCACCCCATCAGCCATGCCTCCCCCCCCCAAGGTCAACCACAGCCATGATGCAGCCCTCTATGAAATTGAGTTGGACACCCCTGCTCTAAAGCTTCCCATTCTTAGTCCGTCTAGCTCAATTTAGCATACTCTGCATGGAAGTGGAACAAGAAATCTCTTTTTATCAGGAGCACAGTCTTGATTATTAGGATTGAATCCGGTTTTTACAACGGCAGTTCGATGCTTTGGGGTGTATGGTACAAATTCACATGTCTACCTTTTCAAAACGTTGGGAAGTCATTACACTGATTTTCAGCAACTGAAATCTTACTGGTGACATTGGAGGGAACTCCAACACAAGAGAATTCTTTTCAGAATGCGAACTTAGACCCATAAATTGCCCAAGCTTAAATTAAACAAACCTTTGATTGGTCCAGGTATAAGAATGTTTATCACTCCTTAAGCATCTAAAAATATAATATTAGGATCCTATTAATATAAAATCAGAACTAAGAAGGGCAGAACTCCATCAGTAGGTTCAAAAAACACAAGAAGGTTGAGAGTCAAATATGAAAAGACAGCAAGCAAGAATGTACTATTGTGCGCAAAGAGATGCATAGGGTCATCACATACTAAGTTATGTTCTTCCTTCTTCAGTGCATTGTTATAGTAACGATCGATGACTTAGATTCTTATAAAATCAGCCCAGTCTTATTTCCTATAAACCAGTCTACAATTCTCTTTCTTCCCAACCACCATGGTTGTTGATAATCCAAGCTTCTATAAATTGCAGTCTTCCATAATTGCCAATGGTGGTTGAAGAATGATGGGGGCTGTAGTCCAAGATGCTGCAGGGTACCTTACCAGCAAAGCTGCTTTAGGATCACTTGCAAACATAATTCCTCTTGATTTTCTAGAGTATTGATTATACTGCTTATAATAAATCCACGTAAACAGTTGCAAAAGATTGGCTTCCCACACGGCACTTTTCCTGACCCTAGATTTTACCTTGGGTTGGATCATGGTTCTCCCAGAAGAATTGGAGGAGCTTTTCATAGCTGATCTTCTGTGGGTCAAACACTACACGGACCACCTCTGCATGTCCTGTCATCCCTGGAAACAGAATGGAGAAAATCACCCAATTAGAGGTGGGGTGTTTTTTTTAGCTTTGCGGCTGTTACAACCAATGGAAATTCACCCTGTTGTGGGGCCAAATTGATACTGCTGAGCCTTCTGTCAAATTGCAAATTATATTCTATGCTACAAAAGCAGAGATAAATCTTGACCTACGAACATTCATTTACCAACCATCCGAATTTACAGCAACACTGGAAAAAGTGACTTAGAGTCGGTTCTTGCACTCATAACCAGGGGTGGTGTTCTATCGGTTTGGACTGGTTCGGGTGAACCAGTAGCTGTTACTCGAAAGCCCAAATGAACCCCATGTCTTAATAGAGTTGGAAGGGACCTTGGAGGTCTTTTAGCCCAAGAGAGTCCAGAAAAGAGTCTAAAGATATTCCACGAGAAGAGTCCTCCACTCTTTTGTTCCAAACAGAATACCTGATGCCACCAGGCTTGAAATTTTGGGCTTAATCAACTCACAACTACACTGCCTTTGATCTGACCTAAGCTTAGTACACAAAATTGTCTGCTACAATGTCCTACCTGTGAATGACTACTTCGGCTTCAACCGCAACAACACACAAAGCACACAATAGATACAAACTTATGGTAAACTGCTCCAAACTCGATTGCAGCAAATACGACTTCAGCAACAGAGTGGTCAACGCCTGGAATGCACTACCTGACTCTGATTTCTTCCTCAACCCCCCCAAAACTTCAATCTTAGACTGTCTACTGTTGACCTCGCCCCATTCCTAAGAGGTCCGTTAGGGGCGTGCATAAGCGCACCAAAGTGCCTACCGTCCCTGTCTTAATATTCCCTTATATTTCTATTCATTTCATGTATTCATAATCATGTTTATACTTATATCTATTATCTTATACATGCTTGACAATTAAACAAACAAACAAAGAGTTGGAAGGGACCTTGGAGGTCTCCCTGCTCAAGCAGGAGATCCTTTACCATTTCAGACAAATGACTGCTCAGTCCCTTCTTAAAAGCCTTCAGTGGTGGAATAACAACCATAACTTCTGAAGGCAAGACGTTCCATTGCTTAATTGTTCTCACTGTCGGGAAATTTCTCATTAGTTCTAGGTTGGATTTGTCCTTGATGAGTTTCCATCTATTCTATTGCTTCTTGTTCTGCCTTCAGGTGCTTTGGAGAATAGAATAACAGGATAACAAATTTGGAAGGGACAAATTTGGAGGTCCTCTAATTCAACTCCCCACTCAGGCAGGAAAAACTATACCATTTCAGGCAAATGATTATCCAATCCCTTCTTTAAAACCTCCAGTGATGGAACACCTACAACCTCTGAATTGATTGTTCTCACTGTCAGGAAATTTCTCCTTTAGTTCTAGGTTGCTTCTCTCCTTTGATTAGTTTCCATCCATTCCTTCTGGTGCTTTGGAAAATAGGTTGACACCCCGCCCTCCCTCTTCTTTGAGGCAGCCCCTCAACTATTGGAACACTGCTATCATGTCATCAAGTAGTGCACAAGCTACTTCTTGGCATGCTTCCTGAAGCAGATAATATTCATACTGCAATTTAAGAGCAGCACTGCAGGGGTTAATCCAGAGCCTTCATCCCACTTGGAAACACTTGACACATTCCCATTAGATTAATATCTCCTGTCTAAAGGAGGAATTTCTCCTTTCACTGCTGTACCCTCATTCCCCCGTGGAGTTTGAAATTCTCATCAGAGATGCATTTCCCTGGAGCGGTTTCTAGTTAATTTTGCTCAAGCAAGCCTGCTGACCCTCCTATGGTAATTAGGAAGGGGGAAAAGGGAGGTGGGGAGGGAGGGGAGATGTTCAATTCCACCAGCAACCAGGCAAGAAGCTGGAGAGCATGCCATGCCTACTGTGCTGGGCCCTGCTGCAGTCAAATGAGAACAGGGCAGAGAGGGGGGTGAACAGACAATATAAAGAAGAGACTGGCAAGTTTGTACTCACTGGCTTTCCTGCTTACGACAAGCAAAGGGAACAGGTTTTTTTAATAGATTAACAGAATTGGAAGGGACCTTACAGGTCATCTAGTCCAACACCCCCCCCCCCAAGCAGGAGACCCTACACCAGTGGTTCTCAACCTGTGGGTTGGGACCCCTTTGGGGGTCGAACGACCCTTTCACAAGGGTTGCCTAAGACCATCAGAAAACACATATTTTCTATGGTCTTAGGAACCGAGACAACGCTCCTCTATGGTTGGGGGTCACCACAACAAGAGGAACTGTATTAAAGGGTTGCGGCATTGGGAAGGTTGAGAACCAGTGCCCTACACCATTTCTGACAAATGGCAGTCCAGTCTCTTCTTGAAAGCTCCCAGTGATGAACCTCCCACAACTTCCAAAGGAACTTCTGTTCCATGAGTTGATTGTTTTCACAGTCAAAAAGTTCCTCCTTATTTATAGGTTGATTCTCTCCTTGATCAGCTTCCATCCATTTTTCCTTGTCTGGCGTTCAGGTGCATTGGAAAATAGCTTGACCCCCTCCTCTCTGTGGCAGCCCCTCAAATATTGAAAGACTGCTATCATGTTTCCCCTGGTCCTTCTCTTCACTAGACTAGCCATGTCCAGTTTCCGCAACCGTTCTTCATATGTTTTAGTCTCCAGTCCCCTAATCATCCTGGTTGCTCTTCTCTGCACTTTATCTAGAGTCTTGACATCTTTTTTATAGTGTGGTGATCAAAACTGGATGCAGTACTTTAGGTGTGGTCTTACTAGGGCTTTATAGAGTGGTATTAGTACCTCACTTGATCTTGATTGTATCCCTCTGTCAATGCAATTTAGGATTGCATTGGCTTTTTTGGCTGCTGCTGCACACTGCTGGCTCATATTTAGTGGGTTGTCCACTAAGACTCCAAGATCCCTCTCACAGTCACTACTATTAAGCCTGGTTTCACCCAGTTTAAAAACACTTAGGTTTTTCTTACCTAAGTGTAGGACTTTACTTTTCTCTACATTGAATTTCATTTTGTTAGATAGGTGACCTGGAACTATTTGATTCTCCCAACCACAACGTAGAGAAAGCAAGTAAAGTAACGTAGCTCTTGTCTCCCCACCCCACCTCAAATTCTATTGGAGATGTCTTCCCAGGTAGTTCTTTCCAAGTGGGCTCGAGTACCAAGCCCATAACACTCAGAACCTGGTAGTTGGATATGACCTTGGCCTGATAGTCCAGGCACCTCCTGTAGTCCAGAAAAGCTGAGGAACATTCAGAATAAATAACAGAATAACGGAGTTGGAAGGGACCTTGGAGGTCTTCTAATTCAACCTTCTGCTCAAGCAGGGAAGTCTATATCCATTGTGGACAAATGGTTGTTCTTAAAAATCTCCAGTGATCTCCAGGACGGCATAGGAAAACAAACTCATCCGGACTGGATTCAGCAGTCCATCTGCATTTAAAAAACTCAG
This sequence comes from Thamnophis sirtalis, assembly GCF_051295495.1. Lineage (NCBI taxonomy): Eukaryota > Metazoa > Chordata > Lepidosauria > Squamata > Natricidae > Thamnophis > Thamnophis sirtalis. The sequence continues at coordinate 15,939,663 of NW_028261393.1, read as the reverse complement.
GCCACTCTTTGGAAGATAGCAAAGTCCATATTTTGGACCAAGAGGATCGCTGGTATGAAAGTGGGTTTAAAGAGGCCGTCTATGTCAAAATCTCAACAGAAGGGGGAGGGATACGACATCCAATCTCCAATCTACAACACAATCCTTTCAACAGTTCCAGGAAGGCTCCACACCCATTTGCACCACTCCAGGTGACCTTAATGACTCTCTAAAAGAATGCAAATGACCAGTTGTCTGCAAGGAGTATAAATCCTTCCATTCCCCACCATCCAGTCAGAGCTGAAGAAGCTTCTTGGATGAGAAGCAAAACGTCTTCAAAGAAAATCCAGAAAGTCCAGTTGCCTCTTGATAAAAAGCACCTTGGGGACAACTATGACCTGGAGGCTGAAAATCTCCATAGACCTCCGGTGTTGGAGCACCCATAATTTCTGGAAGCAAGCTGTTCCACTGGCTACTTGTTTTTATTGTCGGTCAATTTGTCCTTAGTTCTAGGTTGGTTCTCTCCTTGATTAATTTCCATTTGTCCTCTACTAGGGCAGACATTTGCCACAATACCAGTAGAGGGGAATATCTGTAGTTTAGGATTGAACTGTAGAGTTTTTGGTGCTCTCTGAGCTTGGCTGCTCTCTCAGCTCAGTTCTCCAAGTAAGAAATCAACCAACCTCTGGCAGCACCAAGGACTCCACATCTGCAACAATAGCAGCCCCCAAGGCAGCCTGCTACAATCAGGTTCAACCGTCCTAACCTGCGCAGCTACATTATCTCTGCCCTCTGCTGCACCCAAGAGGGAATTGCATACCTGCGTAACAACTATCCTGTTACACTACTTCGAAAAGTAACTCCCAAGTGGCAGAAGAATCTGAAAGCAGGATGGATGAGGGTCAAAAGGTAAGTAGGTCCCAAACTGAGTATCTCCATCCCAAAACTGTTTGAACTAGATCGCCTCCAGGTCCATTGATGCAGAAAATGAGAGGGCCTGACAGTTAAATTCCCATGATGTGATGCCAACCAAGATAGGAGACATACCGATTGCTTTTTCAAGAGGCAACTGGACTTTCTGGGTTTTTATTTGAAGACATTTTGCTTCTCATCCGAGAAGCTTCTTCAGTTCTACACTGGATGGTGGGGAATGGAAGGATTTATATTCCTTGCAGACAGCTGGTCATTTGCACCTTTTAGAGGGTGATTAACATCACCTGGAGGTCATCTCAAGGTGAACTTAACAACTCGCTAAAAGAATGAAAATCTACTTTGATAGAGGGGTGGGAAGAGCAGGGGTGGGTTTCAACCGGTTCGCGGCGGTCCCCGCAAACCGGTTGGTTGGCGAACCTGGAAGTAAGTAACTTCCGGGAACAGCAAAGGTCCCACCCGCCCGCCCGCACTCCTTACCGGTCTTTGAAGGCTTCTGCGCTTCCATGCAGGCGCATGGCACATACAGCGCCTGCGCGATTCTCCCTGAGCAGCTGGATGGCACATACAGCGCCTGCGCGAGTCTCCGCGAGCAGCTGGAGCATCGCGCAGGCACTAAGACGCATGCGTGAACTGCGCGCGTGCATGAGGACGCCGCTGGCCCTGTTCCAACCGAACCGGTTGGAACGGGATTAGCAACCCACCCCTGGGGAAGAGGTAATTTAACAACCGGTTTGCCTGAACCAGTGCTAACCGGCTGAATACTACCACTGCTTGGGGACACCTGGTTTATAAGATTGAGTGTGAAAATATCTGGCTCCCTGCTCTGTTACTTCCAGCACCCCAATCAGTTGTATCCCTGATTTATCTCAAAATGAGACAAAGATTGGGAGATATAAATGCAATTTGCAGATTTGACAGATTGTTTTGGAGAGACGTGTGTGTGTGTGTGTGTGTGTGTATTTGTGTGTCAGCAAACAAAGAGATTGTTCTCCCCCCCCCCGCCTTCCTTAATATTGTCTTAATACCCAGAATGTAGATGACAGATGTGGAGAACGTTTCTTTCAGACAGATAATCTTCCACACCCACATTTAAAATGCTTTTGCAGTTAAGCTGCAAAACTGTTTGCTCCGATTTCTGCGGGATCCAGATTGGGGAGGGAGGATTAACTTTGCCAATAGACGCATTTGTCTGGGGAAGGCCAGAGAAGACACAAGTGTTCCTCTCTGAGGTTCATAAAAGGCAACGCTGCCTCTAAGGAGGTACAAAACAGGAACTGCACCGTCCATTATGGTCCAAAGGGGAAGGGAACATTCTAGCATTTTCCAGATCATTCTGGAATTCCCCAGAATAAAGATCTGACCTTAAATGTTGAATGAACCTATAGTACCGAAGGTTAAACTATATACAAACATAAAACCCGACCAGAATTAAAACTAACCATGCTTAGCATAACACACTAAGAATGGTTAGTGTTGTGTGGATGAACTCAATATGAGGTAATCAAACGATGCAGCTGCTTTAAGAAGTAGCAATAGCACATAGCAGTAGCAATAGCAGTTAGACTTATATACCGCTTCATAGGGTTTTCAGCCCTCTCTAAGCGGTTTACAGAGTCAGCATATTGCCCCCAACAATCCGGGTCCTTATTTTACCCACCTCGGAAGGATGGAAGGCTGAGTCAACCCTGAGCCGATGAGATTTGAACAGCCGAACTGCAGAACTGCAGTCAGCTGAAGTAGCCTGCAGTGCTGCATTTAACCATTGCGCCACCTCGGCTCTTTTTAGACTTATAAAGCACTTCACAGTGCTTTACTGCTGTCTCTAAGCAGTTTACAGAGTCAGCATATTGCCCCCCAACAACCTGGGTAGTAGGTGATGCCCTCCTACAAGCTCAGCAGCATATTTTTTTTGCAACTGAATCCAAGGTTCTGCACAAGCCTGGTTTGAAACTGACTGGGTGAAGCATGCAGCGTCACACAACCACACCAGCATAAAGATGACAACCAGAAAATCAAGGCAAGTGAGTGTCAACTTATTGTCTTTGTTTCAGTTGGGGAGAAAGTAAAGACCGTGAGTCTCGTATGTACAAGCCCCTTCGATCTTTTTCACGGAGAAAAGAGATTCCACCCAGAATTCTGCTCAAGAAGACTTACCGCTGCAGACTTCTTTGTAGGTAGGATTGGGGGTGAAGCCTCCTGAGAATCCCACCTGTGTGGAGAAGACCCCCGATAGTTTCCAAAACATTCTTTCTGCTCCCCAGAAACATCCCATGCCTGGGAAGGAAGCAAAGAAAAAGAAAAACCATCTTAATAAGTGAATCGTGAAGACATTCTATGTTCAGAGGTGTCTAACCTCAGCAACTTTAAAACTTGTGGGCTTCAACTCCCAGAATTCCCCAGCCAGCTAGCCAGCCAGCCGTACAAGTAACAGCAAAGCATCAATTACATTATTTCTCTGTTACTGGTTCCAGAAATGTTACTTCTCTTTTAAAATTAGAAGCCAGGTTATTGAGATTGAATTTGGAAAATGAGCATGTAAAAACATTGTACGATTCAGTGGGCAAAGAATTTTGGATACAATGTGATGCTTGAACTATGGGAAAAGAGGCAGACGAAGGGTTTAAAATTTGCATTAAATTATAACCTAAAAGGACATTTCTATACGATGATGTATCGTTGGTATTTAATACCAGATAAGTAATCTAAGATGTATAAAGGTGTGTCAAATGAATGTTGGAAGTGTAAAAGTAAAGAAGGGATTTTTAAAAAAAATCTATGGTGCACTTCTGATAAAGCAAAAAAAATTTTTTGAGTATGATTTATATTTTAATACAGACTATTTTGAAAATGGAGATAAAAATGAAACCATTTTTTCCCCTTTTGGGCCTAATGGAAAAAGAACTGGACAAAAAAAAATTGGAACTGTGTTACTGCATATCCATGATATACCAATGCCACGTGTGCCCAAAGGGGTACATGAAATATGTCGCCCGGCACACGCGGCCTTGCCTGTTTGTCTTCTGGGTTTCTGGTGCGCATGAGTGCACAACTATCAACTGTCCTTTGTGCATGTGGCAGTGGTAAAAACCAGCCTGTGCATAGATTATGGCCAGCTGATTGTTAGGTGCGCATGTGTGCCAGAACCCAAAAGTTCAACTTTTCCACTTCTGGACTTCGTGTTTGAAGTGGAAAAAAATGAAACTTTGATTTAGGGCAGTATTTCTCAACCTTGGCGACTTTAAGTCCTGTGGACTTCAACTCCCAGAATCCCCCAGCCAGCTATCAGCAATAGTTAGCAATAGTTAGGCTTATATACCGCTTCATAGGGCTTTCAGCCCTCTCTAAGCGGTTTACAGAGTCAGCATATCGCCCCCAACAACAATCTGGGTCCTCATTTTACCCACCTCGGAAGGATGGAAGGCTGAGTCAACCTTGAGCCTGGTGGGATTTGAACAGCCAAACTGCTGAACTGCAGTGCTGCATTTAACCACTGCACCACCTCGGCTCTTCAGCTATGTTATGCTGGCTGGGGGATTCTGGGAGTTGAAGTCCATAGGACTTAAAGTCGCCAAGGTTGAGAAACATTGATTTAGGGTTTTAACGAGTAGATTGATAAATCTTTATAGAAATGGCTTGTTCATATTATTATGAAAAAAAGAAGTGATTTGATGTTAATGCCTCATTTTACTACAACAGAGTGAGTGGGCAGTCAATGCTTCTCCCCCCCCCCTTATCCTTCCTCACTTCTCTTCCCCTTCTTCCTCCCCACTGCTTTCCTATTTACTTTTGTATTTTGTATCTTATAATATTTTATAACTCAATAAAAATGTTAAACTATAAAAAAAATTAGAACCTAGGATTAGAGCCCCAAGTGGTGGGGGAAGGGGTGTAATCAAATCTGGTCATGCGCAAATCATCACTTACCAAATATTGCCATTTGCATTCCTTCGGGAAATGGGGGATATGTGGGATTGTTATTGACGGCATGGACAGCTGCAAAAAAAAAGGGGGAGGGAAGAAAAGTCATCAGAGGTACTCTCAGTTAATGACCATTCATTCAGTGACGGTAGAAACGGCATTGAACAAGAAGCGTACGCCCATCCTCCAAACTGCATCCTTTACAAGGTCCCTGCAGTCTTGTGACTGCGATTTGGGTGCCTAGCAACCAGCTCATCCTTCTGACACTTGCAGCATCCCATAGTCACATGACATGATCTTGATTGCCCGTTTCCAACAAGCAAAGTCAATGGGGAAGCGGGCAGGAAGTCACAAGTTGTAATCATGTGAGGTCCTCACTTAATGATAGCAACCAAGTACCGTATATACTCGAGTATAGGCCGACCCGAATATAAGCCGAGGCACCTAATTTTACCACAAAAAACTGGAAAAGTTATTGACTCGAGTATAAGCCTAGGGTGGGAAATGCAGCAGCTACCGGTAAATTTCAAAAATAAAAATAGATACCAATAATGTTTTTGAATATTTATTTCAAAGAAAAACAGTAAACTAGCGGTGTATTCAATGAAATACTTCACTCACCTCATGATGCTGATGTCCCGCTGTGATGATGATGTCCCGTGCAGCCGCGGGAGCGAGCGATGTCCCGCCTCCTATGACACACGGCACAGTGATTCCTATCATTGGATCACTGTACCAGAGGAGGTGGGACATCGCTATGTGGCTGCTTGCCATAACAAGGAGGAGGTGGGACATCGTTGCAGAGCGGCAGGAGGGGGAGGAAGGGGAATCGTAAGACAGCCCTGCATTACATTAGAACGTGAGGAGGGGGGATGGTGCGGTGCGCGCTGCGCGGCAAACTGACACAGAGGGAGGGGAAACTCACAGGGGCACTGGGCCATTCACGAGTGTCACCCAGCGGCATGGCCCCGCCCCTTTTTCTCCTCCATTTCGGGCAAATTTTTCACTGACTCGAGTATAAGCCGAGGCGGCTTTTTTCAGCCCAAAAAGTGGGCTGAAAAACTAGGCTTATACTCGAGTATATACAGTAAACCACGGGGACCTGCCCAGACAGTCACCAGAAGTCCACACAGATAGGAAAGCATCAAAAACAAAGCAGTCGCCTCAATAAATTAGCATTCCTGGAATTCTTATGGTATCTGTTTCCTGATTTGGCCTAGTTAAGAGAGTTGACATCATTCTTGAAAGACTGCCCCCTTTAAAGTCAAGGTTGGGTCACTACGAATGTCTGTTTACGTTTCCCAAGCCTGAATTCTCCTTCTTCTTCTTCTTGACAGCTCACTCATTTTTTCACCAAGGTTATTTCCTCATTCTCTTACAGCATCCCATCCAACATCTGGAGAGCCCTCTAACTAAACTGTTTAAGTAGTGCAATATAGATTATCCATGCATCTATCTGTCTGTCTGTGCCTCACACAAACACTGCATTATCAGCGTGTGAGAGGATCTATTGATTGCAATAGTAAAAGTGATTTTGTATCAAAAGGTGCAAGAATATCCATCTGTATCAGTGGTGGGTTTCAAAAAATTTTCGAACCTACTCTGTGGGTGTGGCCTCTTTTGTGGGAGTGGCTTGCTGGCCATGTGACCTGGTGGGAGTGGCTTGCCAGCCATGTGTCCCCCCCTCTCCTTTCTTTTGTCTTTCTGTCCCTTTTTCCTTTTTTTCTTTCATCTCTCTCACTTTTTCTTTCTTTTTTCTTTTTTTCTTTCTTCCTTTCTTTCTCTTTCTTTCTCTGTGTGAGTCTCTCTCTCTCTCTCTCTCTCTCTGTGTGTGTGTGTGTGTGTGTGTGTGTGTCAGTGGTGGGTTTCAAAAATTTTTGGAACCTCGTCTGTAGGTGTGGCCTGCTTTCCGGGTCCACTGGTGGAACCTCTTCTAACCGGTTCGGTAGATTTGACGAACCGGTTCTACTGAACTGGTGCAAACTGGTAGGAACCCACCTCTGATCTGTATTTACCAGATATGTATTTTATTCCTGTATTTTCTTGTATTGTTGAAACTGAAACTCCAAATCAAACTTCACATTGCCCCAGTGCAGTGTTTCTCAACCTTCAGCCATTTTAAGATGGGTGGACTTCAGCTCCCAGAATTCCTCTGCCACCTGGGGTCAGAGAATGACAGATAGAAAGATCAATCATTGATGAATTAAACCAGAGGGAAAACATACCAAGAGAGTGGGAAGATATGTTTGAAATGGAGTCAGGGGCCTCAGTAATAATTTTAGAAAATAGGCAGTGGGAGAGGATAGAGGTGGAATGCTTAGATGGGACATCCAAGAAATAGATATAGATGAGAGGAATGGGGGAGACAAGTAAAAAAAAAAAGCATAGCAATTGAAGTATTGAAGTGGGCAAGAGACAATGGGTAGATGAGCCCTTTTTATTGTTGTTTTGACTTGCTTTTCCTTCTTCTCCTCTCTATTTAAAGTACAGCAATTAAAGTATAAACCAGGCAAGAGACTATGGATGGATGGTTCCTGTTCTCGGTTGCTGTTTTGAATTGTATTTTTCTATCTCTACCTCTTTATTCTTTTTCTCTCTTTCTCTTTGTAGGCAGGTGACATGACTAGAAGTTAGACAGGAAAGAAAGAAAAAAGTTTTTTTTTAAAAGTAGGACGATATGATTAAAAGCTAGAGTAAGAGGTAGAAATAAAGAGGATATTAATGTGTTACATTTTCATTTTGATAAAAGGAAAGTAATGATGAGAAATAGGTGGGATAATTGATTAATGATAGATTGTAAACTAATATAGATGTCTATTGTTATGGGAATTTCATGTTGATTGAATGTAACAGTAATGTTTAATCTGATCAGTTTTGTTTGCAATGGGATGTAGGGAGCCTGTTCTGACACACACACCCCTTCTCCATCCAGGAATGAAAGCCAAAAGCCACGTAACTAAAAAGGTTTCTTTTCATCAGTCCAAGCTCTTGTTGGCTGCAAGCCCAAATAAACAAAGATAATTAACTCTGGCAGAAAGTCCTATAACTCACACCAAAATGCAAACCCGGCTTCTCTTATCTCAAACCACTTATCCAAGTTGGCTTCTCTTGGTTTGTGAACGCGAACAAGAACAATCACTAGAAGGGGAATGGAACGTTGACTTCTGCCACCAGGGCGTGGCACCAGCAGTCTCTTTATACTCAGGAGAGGATCCCAATGAGCAACAGCTGCTCGCAATCATCTCCTGTAAGTGTCGAGTAACCCTTCGACAGGGTGCATCCTGCAACAACTCCCAAGTGTTTCCCTGAGCACTCCCTCTGATCCAATGCTCTGCCGCCACCTGGTGGCCAACGGCTCCTGCCGGGCCACAACAGGCGCCCATGTACCACACTGTTCACGCATCGATTTGATATTTTTATAAGAAATAAAAAACTTTTTTTAAAAAAAAGAAAGATCAATCAAGTCTACCAGCTAACCTACTTGGGCATAAAATTGGTTCTAGAAGGAAAACAATTAAATTATTTTAACGCCACAATTTTCTCCTCAATAAACCTTGCTCAAAAGAACTCTGTGAGAATACCGTGTTTCCCCAAAAACAAGACAACTTCAAAATGGAGTGTGCCGGCTACACTGTCAAATGTTGCTTCCTGCATCCTGAAACATTTTCTCATTTCTATTCTGATTTTTTTTTAAAGCAAAAAACCTTCACTTCACCTAATGAATTAATTTTCAGATATATTTGAATATATATATTCTTGTCTTACAATTATTCATTTAGAGCAGGGGTGTCAAACTCGATTTCATTGAGGGCCGCATCAGGGGCCCTGGTTTGTGTGGCCAGGGTGGGCGTGGCCAGCTTGAGGTTACTCATGTCAGGGGTGCTTGTGGTGGCTCGAGTGCTCTACCATTGAATATGTGCTCCACCGTTTCCAGCTGCAATGGCCTCTTGCAAACCTCTTCCAGCAAAAATGGAGCTCTATTTTCACCGGCGGAGGCACCTTCACTGTTTCCAGGGTGGTTCTGTGGGATAGATCTAAGCACCTCGTGGGCCAGATCTGGCTCCCAGGTCTTGAGTTTGACACCCCTGGTTTAGAGACTGTTCAAAATCACAATAGCATTGAAAAAAGTGACTTTCGACTAGTACACACACAAACACACACACACACACAATATAGTAGAATATTCTACTATGACCAAAACATCAGAGACATTGACTGGGGGCACCCCAGGAAAGAAAGCATCACCCAAGCATAAGCCTGGCTCATTTTCTTCCAATCCTTATTTAAGTTCAGCGAGACTGTAATTTCTTTGTCTCCCTGGATGTCTCACACCTACAAAGGCAGCTGAGCACACCAGCAGCTCGGTGGAAGAGGCTTCGAAGTGAGCAGCGCGGCAAAAATCCTAGCAGGAATTCTTTCTTTCCCCCAGGTCCATCTTAGAGCATTCTCTCCAAGCTTCCTTCATGCAGGAGCTCCTTGCCAGCTATAACCCGTCTTCCGCGCCACACCCACCAAAGGCAGTTAGAAAAGCTGGCAATCCTGAACCAGCAATTGCTTCAGTTCTGCCTCACCTCCTGAAAGCCTCTGGATGCCAGGACCGAAGACCAGGTGCCGAAGGATGTCTGCAAGGTAGAGGCATCCCTACGGTGGGCCAAAGAGCCATCTCAAGAGGATAGAAAGACGCACGGCTACATCCAACATGCCATACGCCGGTTTGAGAAAGGAGACACAACAAAGCAGGCATCGACTCTTGACTATTTTTCCCCCAAACCGAGGCTAACCTACCCCGAAAAACACCCATGCCCACCCGACATCCCGTGCCAGCCCCATTCTCATGGGCTTCAGATGCAAAAGTTTCCAGCTTTGGCATCCTTTTAAAAAAACTAAACCAGACAAAGGAGGCACAGCTGGCCTGGAGGTTTTCCTTACCTGTTCTGGTCTACCTGCCTCGGTGGGTGAAAGGGTCCCTGTGAAAAAGTCACATGGGGAATCCAGGACCCCCCCTAAACCAATATTCAAGAGAAGTCCAAAGGCGCCACCGGAGGCCCGTATGGATCCAGTCGGCGATTCCCTGCCAAGGTGGCGAGGCAGCTTGGCAGCTGGCAGCCAATTCCTGCTACCCCTCTCCCTCCTTCCCCCCCTTCTTCCAGGCAAGATAGCAGTCCACATTATTTCCTTGGCCCAGATTCAAATCAATCAGCACAGGAACTGCTGCGCTCCCTCAATGCAACTCTCTGCATTGGATATCCATGTGCTAACATAATGAACATCCAATAACCGCAAGAAAAGGAGAAGTGGGGGGGGGGTGAATCCAAGGAAAAGATGGAAGCAATTTGCCATATTAAAATAAAAAACAAACAGGTGCCCAGATCAAGGATCTGCGATTCATTTTGTTCCCCTAAACATCCGTCCCCCCTCCCCGCTTTTCAGCATTTCTCTTCCGAAATATACATTACCATGTGCGTGTTCGCCCAGCTTTCTATGGCATCTCTGCCAAGCAGCCTTGGCAAACCTCCAGCCTGTGCCAGTTTTATTCGCTTCCCTCCCTCTCTCCCTCTGTCTCACGGCTTCCCTGCCAACCTTCATCCCAACCGCCGTGTTCCTCTCTCTCTCTCTCTCTCTCTTTCGCCTTTTCCCTTTGCTGCTTGTTGGAAAGCCAAAAACGAGAGAGAAAATGTTGAACAATATAAACGTTTATAGACACTACTATACTTTTACTTTTCTCCCCCCCCCCAAAAAAAAGGATGAATAAGGGAGAAGAGGGAAGAAGAGGAGAAAGAACAGAGCCCGAATAAAAGCTTACCCCCTTGGGTAGGCGGTTCTTGGTTCCCTTCGGTATTAGGACCCGCTCGAGTTTTTTTGGATGCCCGCCTTGTGCCCTCTGACTGCAGGAGGCTCAGGGATACCAGGAAGGGGTTGGAGTAGGTCAGACAATACATGCCCAGGAGGCTACTGTCAGCAGGCTGGGGTTTTTCCTCTCCAAATGGTGCCAGGTTCTTCCCACCCTTCTGCCATCAAAAGAATGGGCAGCATAACAACCTGTTTTTTTTTATATGGCATCAGCTTGCCGAGGTACAATGCATCATGGGACAGGGAGGAAGAAGGGAGGAGGGAGAAGGAGGCAGAAGGGAACAAATTTACCTTGAGAGATGCCAATTTCCTTCCATTGTTTTTTTTTTTTCTTAAACCAACACTGGTGTTCAAAATTAGAAAATGAGCAGGAGAAACCTTATTCTCCAAATAGCTCAGAGAGAAAACTGAACTCTTCAAATCTTTGCATGCTATTTCTCAATCATTTCCCCCCAAGGTGAGAGAACTTGAGCCCTTGGTTACCATTGTTCAGCAAATCACCAGGAGTCACTAAGCGAGGATCTCACACGGTCACGACTCCTTGACTTTGCTTGTCGGAGGCCAGCAGGGAAGGTCACAAATGGTGATCATGTGACATGGCAATGGTCAGTTACTGAGCACCTGGATGGCGATCACATGACCATGGGGGCTGCGATGGCCAGAATTCTGAGGACTGGTTGTAAGAGCCACTTATTCAGAATGGTTGCAGGCTCAGTTGCTCAAAATGGGGCCATTATCTGAGGACCATCTGTAATGTAAAACCTGAAATAAGCGTGGGTGTTTCAAAAACCCCAAAGGTCAAAATTTTCACCAACTACAGTTGACTGCAGACTTTTTATCCCCCCAAAAAACATTTAAGTCTTGGCTTATAGTCAGGAGTGGGATTCAGCCGGTTCGCACTGGTCCGGGAGAACCGGATGTGAATTTTGCATCCGGTTCGCCGAATCGGTTGTTGTAAGGACTGGCTGGCCATGCCCCTTCTATTCCGCCCCTCCCAGGAGTCTCCACACATCCTGTTCACCATGCCAGGTAAGTGCAGGGCCTGCACAGAGGCTCTGGGAGGGAGAAAAACAGGCCTATCAGAAGTACTGGAAGTCCAAAAATGAGCCTGTTTCTGGCCTCCGGAGCCCAAGGGAGCTGTTTTCGCCCTCCTGGAGGCTCAGGGAAAGCCTCTGGAACATGGGGAGGGTGAAAATGCCCTCCCCCAGGTGCAGGAGGCCACGTCAGTCACACCCACCATGCCCACGCCCACTCAGCAACTGGGCAGAGAACCTGTTGCCAACATTTTTCAATCCCACCGTTGCTTACAGCCAACAATTTGTACTCTCCTGCACAAAAACATTGTCGCATTATGCATTCCAGAGAGTAGCTGCTCGCCAATTACATTGTAGAATCAAAAAAACAATTCCTTCTAATAAAACTTATATTTCAAGATGTCCACTCCTCTGAAAGATTAAAAAGTGAAGCTCCATTCATAAACTAGGAGTGAGCCTCTGCTCATGCTTGCAGCTTTTGGGGTTTTTTTCTTTCATATGAACTAGGAAATTTTCTATTAACTTTCATATTCCAATGCATTCAAGCCAGGACATTATATCCAAGGAATGGTCTTGGTTTATTAACCCAACATTAAACCCGCTTTAAGAGTCCAAATCACTCAGGAAATATTGTGATTTCTTGGCTCAGATGAAATTGAAATTCATTGCTATTACCGCTAACGGCATTACCCCCAATTCTCGGTGAAGTTCCTTCCAACACTGCACTGAAAGGAGTAAACTACAAGTAAACAGGAATAAACTAGGAACGAGTTTTACAAAATGGAAGACCGCCAGGCTGAACAGAATCAACCAAGGATGCTCATCTGCGAAGGACTTGATAAATTGCCTATTTCACTGCATGCGCAGGGACTACATTTCCCATACAAATATTAAATGCCTAGCAGACAATAACACACCACGAATAGAAAGTAGTACGTGTTATTGTCTGCTGACAGCTAGATCAACTAATCAGTGGAACGACTTGCCTCCGGAAGTTATGGGTGCTGCAATACTCACCCTTTTTAGAAAGAGATTGGACAATCATTTGTCTGAAATGGTATAGGGCAGGGGTGTCAAACTCAAAGCCCAGGGGCCAGATCCGGCCCACGGGGTGCTTAGATCTGGCCTGCAGGGCCGCCCTGGATACAGCAAAGGACTGGCCCACGGTGCCTCTGCCAGTTAAAAACGGAACTTGGGAGGGCTGGTGCAGCTTTCCCAAGCTCCATTTTTGCTGGTAGAGAGTTGCAGGAGGCCATTGCAGCCAAAAAGGGAGCTCGGGCGCCCATTTTGGCTGCCAGAGCACTTGGGCCACCACAGGCACCTGTGACACGAGTGACTTCAAGCTGGCCATGCCCACCCTGGCCACGTCCACCCCGACTCCCTGAGGTCAACACAACCCTGATGCAGCCCTCAATTAAATTGGATTTGTCAGTATAGGGTTTCTTGCCTGAGTAGGGGATTGGACTAGAAGACCTCCAAGGTCCCTTCCAAATCTGTTATTCTGTAACTGCCTAAAACAAATTGCATTGAAGTAATCCTCGACTTAATAACCCTTACATTTAGTTACCATTCTAAGTTAGAATGACTTTGAAAAAAGTGACTTATGACTGTTTTTCACACTTATGAGGCATTGAAGCATTCCCCATGATCACGTGATCAAAATTCAGACTCTTGCCAACTGACTCATGTTTATGACGATCACAGACTGTCCCAGGGACATGTAATCACCTCTTGCGACTTGACAAGCAAAGTCAATGCGGAAGCCAGATTCACTTAACAGCCGCGTGACTAACTTAACAACTGCAGCGATTCACTCAACTCCTGGAGCAAGAAAGGTCATAAAACGGGGCAAAACTCACTGAACAAGTGTCTTGCTTGGCAACAGAAATGCGAGGCTCCATTGGGGTCGTAAGTCAAGGATTCAATTGCCTACCGACCACAGGACCTGCCTCTGCAGACCTCTGAGGATCCGGTGGCAGGACAAAGCGCCAGGCACAGAAGTCTTCTCCAGAGCAGCCCTGCCATCCGTTCACACCCTGCTGATGAAAGCCCGGAGACGCTGGGCAGGCCATGTTGCAAGGATGCCAGACCATCGCAGCCCCAAACTGCTCCTGTATGGTGAGCTGTCTCAAGGAAAGCCATCGCACGGGGGACAAAGAAAACGAAGCAAAGACACGTTGAAAGCCTCCTTTGAGTCCCTGGATATCGACACCACCTCCTGGGAAAACTGGCACAAGACTGATCGACATGGACAGGGAAATGATAAGAGTAATATGTTTGGAAACTCATAATTTACTTGATTTAAAAATCCACCAGGCCTCCAAACCATGAATGAAAGGTGGCGATTCTTCCAGGCGAAGCCCCTTGTTGTTTCTCACCTATGGAAAGAATCTTGCCAGACTAAACACTCCACCTTCTGCATCTACCAAATATCGGGGGAACTATTAGGGAGGGACTGTCCCAGTGGTGGGATTCAGCCGGTTCACACCTATCCGGGAGAACCGGTTGTTAACTTTCTAAGCAGTTCGGAGAACCGGTTGTTGGAAGAAATCTCATTTTGTGTTTTTTTTCCACTTCACAGGGCTAATACTGTAAGGAAGGCAGGAAGGAAACATTCTGGCATTGTTTCTAGCCTAATCTTTATTGCCCTGATTACAGAAACTGCCTCTCCGGTTAACCCTTATTACATTGTCACAGCTAAGGCGCAATACCCATTGACCTGAGTGATATTGAGTTGGCCATGCCCACCCAGACACATGACCACCGGGCCACACCTACCCAGCTGGTCATTAGGGCAGAGAACTGGTTGTTAAATTATTTGAATCCCACCAATGGACTGTTCTCACTCTCTTCTGATCTGATCCAGCAAGATTCTTATTTTTAGAGCCCATTATGGCCATATCCATGCCTAGCATCTTCCTTTAGATTAAAACCACAACCAAGATACCATCCCCTCCAATTGATGAGCGTGTGCCATTGCTTCAAATAAACTCCGCATAAAACAGTTGGTCCCTCACACAGCCAAGAAATGCCCCCCCCCAAATGCCCAGCCTCCCATTGTCCCCAACTCCTCCATGTCCTGGTTCTCCTGTCTCGTGGTCATAACTGTGCTTGCCATGTTTCAGGAATCATCTTGTTCCAAATGGGGAGACAGCAGAAGACAAGGAGGAGGGGGGGGGAGGAAGGCTGCCAGGCATCCCTCCAAGTCTTTTATTCCTCCGTCTCCTAGCAACAGTATCCGTTGCCATGGAAAGCACCGTGTGCCCCCATCCCAATCGGCACATGGGGAGCAGCTAGGGTATCATTCCAGAGCATTGGCTCTTGGCACATGCTCAGAATGTAAACAGAGATGACTCGGGGTCAGGAAGAACAGCTGGGAAATCAGCAAACCACAGACGTTCACACACACCATATTGTACACCCAGCTCTCATTCCTAAGCAGGGGACTGCCAACTGCAGAGGGAATGCAGAGGCAGGAACAGCCCTGTCCAAGATTCAGTGGCTGCAAAACGCAGGCTGTACTCTCTGAGGGTCAATCTCTAACCTTTCAGATGGGGCGGGGAGGAGGAGGAGGAGAGCAAATAACTCAATTTGGCTTCCAAAGTCCAGGGGTGAGACAGCCTTTTCCAGAGTCAGCATCTTCACTTCTCCCAGGCATACCTGCGTGCACTTAAGGCCAGAAGTAATGGCATTTTATTTTTATTTATGTCACCATATTTATACAGGTTCTCAGTCCCTGGCTTAGGATCACAACTGAACTCGGGATTTCTGCTGTTAAGTGAGGCAGTTGTTAATGCCACCCGCCAGGGAAATCAAGAGATTCAGGCAGTTCATATGAGTGTACAGATTTATTGCAAGCTTAAGCTCTCTGCAACTGGGGTCCCCAACTCCTGGTCCATGGACCGGCAGAAACTGGGCTGCGGAAACAAATGACACTCCATCCATGGGATGCAGGCAGCACATGAAACCATGTCCTCACTGGCCCATCGAAAAACCTCTCTCCGTAGAACACATCCCCAGTGCCCAAAAGGTTGGGGGATGCTGCTCTACAAGAATCTGAACTACTAATAGGCAAGGGACATTAGTGGGAGATAAGAGTAGAAGGAATTTGTGGTGGACTGGACTGAAGATCTCTTGTGGGCACAAAGGGACTCAGGACTGATGGTGCATTCGACCCCTCCCTTGGGCTCAGCTTGGCCATCTCCTACAGTTAAGTAGGTCACATCCAATCTTATGACCCGTTTTCCCATGGTTGTTAAGTGAACCATGAAGTCTTTAAATGAATCCAGCTTTCCCCATTGACATGGCTTGCTGGAAGCCAGCTTGGATGGTTATAAGTGGTGACCTGCTGACCTACACCCTGGTACACAGATGCCTTACTCTCTGGAAAAAAATACTGTGGGGGTAAGACACCCCTAAAACCATTCGGGGTGTGTGTGCATGCATCCATGTGTGTACAGAATGTTCCAGCATAACTCCAGAATGCCTGGTCCTCTGAAATGAAAAGGACTGAATTATATCTATAACGTCACAGTAGCTTAGACAGTGATAGGGTGCATTTTGGATGCAAATTCTGTTTAGATACAGCCTGTTGTGCCTTAAAATGGCTTCTACTGTCCAGCACAGTGGAGTTACCATGATAATGGCTTCTCAGTACTCCACAAGGGCATTCCCTATAATACAGGGTTGGAATAAATACAATTACCCAGGCTATGCCAAGTTATCAGCTAGTATGCAATAAAAATCACGGTTTGGACCAGCAAGGATAAATCTTATTTTTCTGGTTAAGTATCACGTTAACCAGGGGGGGGGGGGTTGGGGGTGAGCTCTTTGCAGCTCTCTTCATTCTCCTTAATCCACTGAGAGCTTCTCTTGCAAAGTTTTGATTTTATGAGTATATTTGGCAGTGTTATTCAGTTTTTCCTGGAGACTGAGAGAGGGGGATCTCAGAGCCACTTAAAAAAAAGATTACCATATTTTTCAGAGTATAAGATGCACCTTCCCCACCCCTAAAAGAGGGTGAAAATTTGGGTGCATCATATACACTGAACGTAGTCCCACCCATCCACCGGCCCCCACTCTTTGGCCCCTGCCTCCCAGCAATTTACCTCCCTGTAGCAAACAGGGAAAATGGGGCTTGCGGAGGCTACAACAGGCTATAGCAATCCCTGCAGCCTAAAACAGCTGATGATCCCGAGGCCCGCTGAAATTGAAAGTGAAACTTGCTGTTTGCTCCAGGCAAATTGCTGGGAGGCAGAGGCGGATTTTTTTTTTTCTTGTGCTAATCAGGCTGTTTGCTGCAAGGAGATAAGTCAATAACAATAAATGCCTATAAGCGAACCTATGGCACGCAAGTGGCACGTGAAGCCATTTGTCAGGGCATGCAAGGCGTTGCCCTGTCAGCTGGCCAGAGTGCATGTGCGCACTGGCCAGCTGGCTTTAGCCTTTTTTTTAGGCCATTTTTCTCCCTCCCCAGAGGCTTTGTAGGAGCCTGGGGAGGGTGAAAACAGCCTCCCCCGCCTGCCCCCGGAGGCTTCAGGAGCTTCCCTGAAGCCTCTGGAGTGCAAAAAACCAGCCCTATGGGCAAACCTGAAGAACAGATTTCCGGTTTGCTCGTAGATCCGGTTTAAGCTCTCCGGAGCCTTCAGGAAAGCTTCCTGAAGGTCCCTGAAGGCTCCAGAGGACTAAAAACATTCCCGAACTTCCGGTTTGCCCAAAGGGCTGGTTTTTGCACTCCAGAGGCTTCAGGGAAGCTCCTGAAGCCTCCAAAGGGCCTCCGGGGGGGGGCAGGGAGGCTGTTTTCGCCCTCCCCAAGCTCCTATAAAGCCTCTGGAGCCTGGGGAGGGTGAAAAAAGCATGCACAAAATGGGGGGGAGAGCACCTGTCATGCGCATTGCATTATGGGTGTAGCACACCTACGCATGCCCCCCCCTGCGCTCCTCCCGCTTTGGGCATGCGAGCCAAAAAAGGTTCGCCATCGCTGGCCTATAGAATGGTCAAATTATTAGACTTATTTTTTAAAGACCGTTTTATTGTTGTTCTTAACAAAATGAAGAAGCTTTTTAAAATAAATGCTTGCTCTGAAGAGGCCCAGTGCTATTGTATTTTCTTTTAAATAGCAGAGAATAACGTATACTTCCAGAAAGCCACATCAATTTTAACAGCATCTGCACAAGTATAGCCTGAAATGTAACACTACAAACAGTGTATATTGTCTCTACTGTTTGCTGTTTGTTGCGAGGAGGCAAATTGCTGGGAGGCAGATATTTTTCCCTTGTTTTCCGCCCCAAAAGTTAGGTGTGTCTTATACTTCGGAGCATCTTATACTCCAAAAATTATGGTAGATGTCTGGACCAGGAGTGGGATTCAGCCTATTCGGTCCGGTTTGGGCAAACTGGTTGCTCCGATGATCAGCTGAGAGCGAACCGATTCACTCCAACTCTCACCTGGGCCCACCCCTGCACTATAACTACCTATATTTCGTTAGTTTGAATCCCAGCTGAGCGGCCGAGCGGTTTGCTGTGCCCCAGCTGTTTCACTCACCAAGGCTAGTGGAAGGTAACTCTTAAAGGTGTTTTGGAACAGACTGTGCGTGCAGTGTGCAGAAAGCAAACCAGTTGTTGCACCACTTGAATCCCACCACTGGTCTGGACCCACGCCTGAGATTGTGTATTGTTGAGCCCTGTCTTGTAGGCTTGGCTGAGCAAGGTAGAGCTACCACTAAAATGGGGTAACTTCTCCAACCTGCACAGAACAAGATAAATTTCCCAGACTTACAAAAGTATAAAATCTTTGCCTTAGTACATATAGTCCTCGGCTTATGACAGTTTGTTTAGTGACCGTTCAAAGTTACAATGGCACTGAAAGAGGTGACTTATGACTATTTATCCCATGGACGGCCACTGCAGCATCCCCATGGTCACATGATCAAAATTTGGATGCTTGGCAACTGGTTCCTATTGATCAACTTTGGGGAGTCCCCGTACAAGAGATCAACTTTTGTAACCCTTTGACAAGCAAAGTCGATGAGGAAGGCCGATTCACTTAACGGCAAGTGTTGGTAACTTTGCTACAGTGATTCACTTAACCGCTGTGACAAGAAAGATGACAAAACAGGGCAAAATTCACTTAACAAGTATCTCACTTAGCAACAGAAATGTTGGGCTCGGTTGTGGTTGTAAGTTGAGGACTAGCTGAATGTCACAACTTACGACCAACTTACGACCAAAATTGAGCCCAATCACTGTAGTTAAATTAGCAGCACGGTCCTTAAGTACATCTCACTTCCCCATTGACTTTGCTTGTCAAAGGATTACAAAATATGCTATGGGTATAATAAAATAGGGACCCAGTGGCTCAGGGGCTAAGACACTGAGCTTGTCGATCAGAAAGGTCGGCAGTTTGGTGGTTTGAATCCCTAGCGCCGTATAATAGAGTGAGCTCCCATTACTTGTCCCAGCTTCTGCCAACCTAGCAATTTGAAAGCATGTATAAAATGCAAGTAGAAAAATAGAGACCACCTTTGGTGGGAAGGGAACAGCGTTCCGTGCACCTTCAGCATTGAGTCATGCCGGCCACATGACCACAGAGATGTCTCCGGACAGCGCTGGCTCTTTGGCTTTGAAACGGAGATAAGCCCCGCCCCCTAGAGTCAGGAACAACTTGCACATATGTGCAAGGAGAACCTTTACTTTTACCTATAATAAAATGCAGTTTGTAAAGGAATGAATGGATTTTAGTGGGGCTAAAGCTGTTCTTTGGGAAGAGGAAGGAGAATTTTTTCCCCCTACTTAGCACCTCCTACTAGGTCTTTCAAAGTCATCCTTGTTCTCTGGAACATACAAGAGAGCTCTGCTTGGCAGGCATGAGCAGAAAAAAATCATGCCTGCCAATGGAGAGGTCAAAGTACCAAGATCGGGCGGTCAACATGTTTTGCATAATCGTGTAAAGGTCTTAGGATCGTGAACCCTGAAGCTATCAACACTCTTGAAGTCAACTGGGAGCTGCCCGTTGCCTTTTCAAGACGGGCAACACAAGGAACTGAAAGTTAGACACTCCGCCAACGTCCGTTTTGAGGGCGTGTGCATTTATTGGGGTTGGTGGGTGGGTGGCTTTCCCGTTCCCTTCTTTATGAGAGGAGGGAGTTTTCCAGGAAACCAGGGAAGGTTAAAAAAAAAGAGGCTGACGATCACAGCTACCATTTGGCGGAGCAAAACAAAAACAGGGAACAACACCCCCCCCCCCGGAAATCGCTTTTGCTCCCCTCGCTGCCAAGTGCTGGCTCCTCCGCGTTGGTGGGAGTTTGTAAGTTTCGGTTCCTTCTACGCCTCGCTTGGAAAAGCAACGGACGGTTCCGAGTTGACTTCAGGCGTGTTGATAGCTTCAAGGCTTGACGATCGTTAAGACCTTTACACGCTTATGCAAAACACCTTGACGGTCCGATCTTGGGGACTTCGGTCTCTCGGTTCGCAGTTACGACCGGGGGCTGCTCAAAGGGCGGCAGGCGAGGCAAACCGCGCGTCTTTGCAGGCTCCCTAAGTCCCGCGCACCGCTCTAAGTGCCCGCATTTTACTCTACGTATACCCAGCGCCGCCTCGGTTTTGCAACTCTGCCGAAGTTCAACTCCCATCCTTCCCTGTCTCAGCAAAGGACGATGGGAGTTGAAGTCCAACAGAGCTCTCAAGCACCAGCCCGGGAGGCGCCAAACTCCTCCACGCGCGGACCCTGCCACGCGTAGCCCATCTCCGCGGGCGTACCTTGCACTACGACGGCTTCCGATCTGCCCGGCGGAGCTTCGTCCCGCCTCGGCATCTCCATTTTCCCCGGCATCGCGGCGCGACCCCTGAAGAAGCCGCCCACCGTCCACGGGTGACCCTTTCGCCACTTTGCAAAGCCTGGGTGCTGCGCGGGGCAGCTGGGGGTGGGCGGGGAAGAGGGGAGGGCGTGACGTAGCTCTTGGAGGGGCGGGGCTGTTGGCAAGGCGGGAGGTGGAGGGGGGATGCCAGGAATAGGGAAGCTTGCGCAGTGTTGGCATCCAGGTGGCGTTCCGACGCACGGAGTTCGCTTCCCCCCACGCAGCTCCTTGTAAACCTGCGTAAGACTGGGGGGATGCGCCTAGTAACTTGGCTACGGGCAAAGCTCAGTGGCGCCACTTGAGGCAAGGAGAGGCTTCCTGTTGCAAACTTATCTAGGTCACCTCAGTATGAAGTCCCAGTTAATTCAGAGGAGTTTTTGCAGGATCCAATCTGGGTTGGTCTCTGGGACCAGAGGTTTAGTCTTCTGAGCTTTCGTACGGAGCCCACCCTCGAGGAACTTTTTTTTAACAGATTAACAAAGTTGGAAGGGATCTTGTAGGCCATCTAGTCCAACCCACCACCCCTCTCAAGCAGGAGACCTTACACCATTTCTGACAAATGGCAATCCAGTCTCTTCTTGAAAGTCTCAAGTGAAGCTCCCACAACTTCTGAAGGCAACTTCTGTTCCATGGGTTAATTGTTCTCACTGTCAGAAAACGTCTCCTCATTTCCAGGTTGAATCTCTCCTTGGTCAGTTTCCATCCATTATTCCTTGTCTGGCCTTCAGGGACTTTGGAGAATAGCTTGGCTCCCCTTCTCTCTGTGGCAGCCCTTCTCTCTAACAGAATGTGCCATTCACACATTCTGGTGAGAAAGAGAGAGACATTTCCTGAGGATGGGCTCCAGCATGAGTCTGAAAGCTGGGAAGACCTGGGGAGTGACCCAGATTGGATCCTGCAATATTATCCCTGGATACCTACTGTATGTTTTACCTTCTTCATTCATGCTGTCAGAGGGGTTTTTCTCCCAAGTGAAAGCAAGTATGTGTCCTTTTGTCAGGGATGAAATAGTAAGGATGGGAAGAAGCTTATTCTATTCCTCTGTATTGAAACTTCTTGTGTCTTAAGTCCAGTTAGATTAGTCCCAAAGGTGCTTTTTCAAGAGGCAACTGGACTTTCAGGTTTTTTCTTTAAAGACTGGCTTTAACAACTCAATATAAAATGCAAATGACCAGCAGTCTGCAAGGAGTATAAATCCTTCCATTCCTCACCACCCAGTCAAGAGCTGAAGAAGCTTCTGGGATGAGAAGTGCAATGTCTTCAAAGAAAAACCAGAAAGTCCAGTTGCCTCTTGAAAAAAGCAACTTTGGGACAACCTTGATCTGGATGACTGAGAATCTCCACAGACAGAGGAGTGTTTCTCAAATTTAGCCATTTTAAGAGGTGTGGATTTCAACTCCCAGAATTCCCCAGCCACCTCAGCTCAACTGGCTGGGGAATTCTGGGTATTGAAGTCCAGACATCTTAAAGTTGCCGAATTTTTTAAAAAATACTGCTGTACACCCATCTGCTGTCCACACTCTAGTCAACTGAAGGTCATTAGTTGGAGGCCAGCTCTTCAACCAGAAGATTCCTTTTTCAGAGTTCTTTAGATCCAATAAGTCCTAGTGAAGAACAGATGTCTTCTTAAAAGATCTAAGACTGAGATCTTTGAAGAAGAAATCTGTTCTGCACTAGGACTTACATTTCCATCCTGGCTGCAGGAGGGATGGGATGGGGTAAAGGAAGTGGACTAATCTAACCAGGAAGAAAAGGTACCTAATGTTCTGACCCAGGTTTCCTTCAAAAGCAAGAAACAGAGTCTTGGTCCTGGCAAAACCCCTTTTAATTACACAACTGTGAATTCCTTTCATTCACAGTCAGCAAGGCTTAGCAAACAGTCTTTCTCAGGAATATGTATCAACACGAACCTTATCTCATTTGGAGAGCTGACCAAATAACTAGTTTCATAGCGCAGGGCAAGGCAAAACTTGGCACAGAGCCTCTTATAGTCACAAACAGAACTTTCCACTCTTGAAACGACTGAATGAATGAATTGTTCCCTGCAAACGCCCCCTTCCCATTCACTCCTCTTTTGTTTCCTATGGGAAGGGCCAATCACCTCCAAGGTGTGTGACTTTATTCCTAAGTTGATCCTACTTTCTTAGTTGTTCTTGTCTTCTGGCAGTTCTGCACATGCACACACTGGGAACAGGCTCCAGCTGTTCCTCTGCCTCACTGCTGTCTAGTTCCCTCTCTGCTTCCAACGCAGAGCCCTTGTCTGAACTTTCCTCAGGCCCCAGGACTGGCCCATGTTCCTCTCCAACCTCCTCACTGTACGACTCTGCTGCCAGCTTTGCTGGCCGGCAGCAGGCCACAACATCTAAGAGGAAACCCTTGCCCCAGGAGGATAGGTCTCAAATTTTGCAGATCACATGATTCAGTAAGGAATCAACCATTTTTAATTATTTTTAGATTTTGTATAAGCTTGATACTAGTTTTGTGTTTTCCCTTTCTCGTTTGTTTGCATTTTCTCAAGGATCCTTGGTATCCCATAGTTCACAGATGGAACTCCTGGAATCAATTTGTTTTCCAACGTTTCTCAAATTCAACAGAATAAAATCAACAAAAGCTGGTGCAGAACCCCTAAAAGAACTACTGTCCCAATTCTCTCTCCAGTCAGCCCTCTTTCCTGGTTAGCTGGGCTGGCTGAATTTGTCCAACACAGTACATAAAACTGAATGAAAGTCTTCCAATATTTGGGGGGGGCTGCAACAGAGAGGAAGGGGTCAAGCTATTTTCCAGAGCACCCGAAGGCCAGACAAGGAATAATGGATGGAAACTGAACAAGGAAAGATTCAACCTGGAAATAAGGAGAAATTTTCTGACAGTGAGAGCAATCAACCCATGGAACAGAAGTTGCATTCGGAAGTTATGAGAGCTTCATCACTGGAGGCTTTCAAGAAGAGACTGGACTGCCATCTCTCAGAAATGGTGTAGGGTCTCCTGCTTGGTGGTGTGGGGGTTGGACTAGATGACCTAGAAATATGGCTGTTAAACTCCCTGCCCTCGGGCCGGATGCATTACATGCTGGCCATGCCAGCAGAAGGGTGGGGAAAGTTCCAATAAGTCATGTGATGCCACCGGGACAAAATGAGTTTGACACCTCCTGACCTACAAGGTCCCTTCCAACTCTGTTAATCTGTATCTGGTTTTAGTAAGCTGATGGTTCAGTGGGTTATGGAGACCAAGCCAGGGTCTGATCATGTGGTGTGAAACCAGGCAATGAGACTTCAATCCCTAATTATTATTATTTTTTATAACGTGGAGACCAGAACTGGAGGCGGGTTTTTTTCTTTTTCTTTTTTTTTTATTGAAAATTTTAAAAGCTTTTACAAATATTTACCTCCCCGCCCCCACCCTCCCCACCCAAACCCATCTCCCCCACCCCCGCCCTCCTCCCCCCTGACTTCCCAGAGCAAATACAGGGTATACATCTTTAACAATCATATTCTAAGGTAAACTAAAAAGACTTTAGCATCATCCTTCACTTGTACTTTAACTCTTCTTTTGTTTAGCTAACTCTAAACAAATTATATCATTCTTATCTTCTTCAATCATAGGCTATCTGGAATTTTTTAGTCCCATATTTATTTTGAATATAATCGATCCATCTTCTCCACTCCAGTTTATATTTCTCGTCTGAATGGTCCTTGGGTTATGGAGACCAAGCCAGGGTCTGATCATGTGGTGTGAAACCAGGCAATGAGACTTCAATCCTTAATGTGGTTGCTTCATCCAAGTGTGTTAAGCAACGGCAGCAGTTGTGCCCTGTTAATCCAGATTTAGGGTTTTGAATGCCCTGGGATACACCGTGGAGGATATATGTCAGGTGAACTAATTGGAGGTTCTCAATCTAATCTTGAATGACATTCATCCTCATTTCTCGACCACTTGACAGACTTTCCAAAGCCCACTGCAAGGGGATTGTTTCCCATTTCCCACAAAGGATTTGTTCCTTTGCCAACAGATCCCTGGGCAGAAAACCTTGACCTGCCCTGACCTTTCCCAAGACCGTTTGAGCAATGCACCACCAGCCATAGAAGTAATCCTGAAGAAAATGCAATGTGAGGCCTGCAGTCATCTTTTCTTTTGGGTCTTTGGCCTGCCACACTTTCTATTATTCTGCTATGCATTTTCTATTGTGGGAAAATGGGAGGGGGGATTGTACGTAGTTAGATGCTATGTAGCCATAACAACATTCTTTCTAGAAAGCCAAGGTCATCCTTTGTCTCTGCACCTCTGCACCTGACCGGAACTGGATGCGTGGAACTGCCAGCATGACAGTGGAAGATTGGACCATGTGATGGACTGGTGGGTGTGGGACAAGATCTTGAACTTTCAACTGGGTGGGGAAAACTGGGAAGCTTTCAGATTCGGGTTTTCCCAGATGTGCCAATGTGGCTCTCTTAATAAATTGGAACTTCGAGCAATACTTTGCCTTGGACTCTGATTTACTTTTGGATGCTATTTGGAACCCTGACATTCAATCTTTGTCAGGAAGAAAAATGTCCAGTCCGAGTTTTACAAACAAAATTAAGAGGTTGGAGGCTGACTCTTGGAACACAAGATAAAAACTCCCTCCTCGCCTATGATTTAAACACAAGAATGACATTTGCAAATCATCATAAGTCAACGTCTTAACCATGGCTTGTGGAACAAGCCACAGTGGGGTTATTGGAATGAAGTAGATCGTGATTTTTGAACTTCAACTCCCAGAGTTTCTCAGCCAGCTCATCCTAAAGTTGGCCGAGGAATTCTGGGAGTTGAAGTCCACCCAACTTAAAGTTGCCAGCTGGAAAAACATTGCATTACGTAAGTCCCAAATCAATCAAACTGTTCTATGCATAGAGTAAGCATGGGAATCCAGAATGCTAAGAAAGTCTCTGAGTCAAGGGAGCCCTGAAATGAGTGTGACTTGCCAAAATACAAGAATGAGTCGTACCATTACTCATTTGGTTGCAATGCTTTATGGCAAGAGCCACCTGCACTGGATTGTACCCAGGATCAAAGCTTAGGTCTGTAGGAATGGAGTGATAGGTTTTTCCATTGCAACAGGGCAGCAGTCTCCAGACATGACAACTTTAAGACTTGTGGACTACAACGCCCAGAATTCCCCAGCCAACATTTGAACCCCTATTGCAGGAGTCTCTGAATGTGGCAACTTTAAGACTTGTGGCCTTCAACACCCAGAATTCCCCAAGTGATGTTGGCTGGGGAATTCTGGGAGTTGAAGTCCACAAGTCTTAATGTTGCCATGTTTTGAGACTCCTGCAATAGGGGTTCAAATTCATAGTGTTGCCTGATGGGGAAAAATAATTGGCAGTGCTTTGAATTTAGAACACTCACTTTGCATGGACTCTTCCACCAGGTCATGGGAATCCAGACACCATGGTCCCAGCTGTGGTATGGACTGATTTTTGTATCTGCAGTCTATTGCTGGAGGCCAATATATCCAACTTATTAAGGTTGATCCAACTTGGCAATGATTCGAATCCTTAGGTGTTACTTGCATTAATATTGTTCAAAACGACAGGTGTGTTGTGGCCCTCTAGCAGAGCTGGCAGTAGATTCGGACAGTGAAGAGGTTGGGGAGGAACATGGGCCAGACCTGGAGTCTGGGAAAGGCTCTGATGAGGACTCTGTGTTGGAGGCAGAGAGGAGGCCAGGGCCGTCTGACAGTTATCAGCTGCCTTCGGACTCGGAGTCAGACATCAGTGAGGCAGATGAACAGCTGGAGCCTGTTCCCAGTGTGCACATGTGCAGAGTGTCCAGACGAAGGGAAGAGCTAAAGAACAGAGGTTGACTTGGGAGTAAGGCCACAGGTGGACAATGAATGGCCCCTCCCAAGAGGAAATAAAAGAGGAGCAAAAGGGGAGTGGAGTTTGCAGGAGACAATTAGTTTGCTTAATTGGTTCGTGACTCTCTGAGACTCCTTGCCAAGTTTTGCAGCTATCAGCCTCTCAGTTCTCCAAGCCAGATAAGGTCTGTGACTGCAAATCCTCCCTTGAAAGACTTTACCGGATGTGAATGAGCAGAATTCACAGTAAATTAATAAAAAGGGTTTTTGTCGGGACAAAGAGTTTGCTTCACGCTCTTGGGAAGTCTAGCTCAGAACAAGGTGATCCACTGTTGGGTTGAACATAAATTAGTCTGTCCAGGAAGATTGTGAGAAAAGATCCACTGCTGAATAAAAATGTTTAGCATTCTCCTCCCCCAAAAGGAAAGTGACATGGAATCGGCTCTGCTTTGTGGCCCATACAGCAGTCAGCTAAAGCTAGAGGGCTCCCCGTTTATAATATTTGACACATCATTGAAATGTATAAAGAAAGCTCCATGGGGGTGGAAGAGCAGCTTTGTAGCAGGAACAACTGTGTCATTAAAAGGATCCCTCAGTAGGGAAATGACTTTGTAGATTAAATTGCCAGGGAAACTATACATGTGGGAGGGGAGTAGAAGAGAAGCTTAAATTCAAATGATTACGGCTGCTGAGAATGAATTAAAATCCCAGTGCAAGCAATTTAGGTCACAATCAACATGTCCTCAAAATGATAATAGGAACTTGGGGGGGGGGGAACCAAGTGGAAGAAAGAATGCACCAAACTCAAAGCAGATATATTGTCCCTTGGTAGGTGGAAAATTGGGGTAGCAAAGTTGATTTAAACTGTTCATCAAGATGGCTCCTTTGCTCCTTCAGTGTCCGTCTTTCTCCTTCCACATCTTCAGTTCTCAAAGGACGAGATTTGTCTTTGCACAAAATGGTCCACAGGGTTGACAGAAATTAGTTTGGATGGAGGGATGCAGTGGTGGGATTCAATTTTTTTTTACTACTGGTTCTGTGGGCGTGGCTTGGTAGCAGTGATGAGATTCAAATAATTTAACAACCGGTTCTCTGCCCTAATGACCATCTGGGTAGGTGGGGCTCAGTGGTCATGCGACCGTGTGGGCGTGGCCAACTCAAGGTCATTCAGGTTGATGGGCGCTTCTCCTTAGCTGTTACAATGTAATAAGGGTTAACCAGAGAGGCAGTTTCTGTAAGCAGGGCAATAAAGATTAGGCTAGAAACAACACCAGAATGTTTCCTTCCTGCCTTCCTTACAGGATTAGCCCTGTAAAGTGGGGGGGGGAAAGGAGATTTCTTCCAACAGTCGGTTCTCTGAACTACTTACCAACAGGTTCTCCCAAATAGGTATGAACTGGCTGAATCCCACCACTGCTTGGTGGGTATGGTGGGGCTTGGTGGGCATGACAGGGGAAGGTTACTGCAAAATCCCCATTCCCTCCTTACCCCACTAACCTGCTTTCCAGCTCTGGTGCAGGGCAACAAAAGAAGACCCAGTCAATCAACTGGGACTTGGGAGGCAGTGAAAAGATGGGGGCGGGGCTAGCCAGAGGTGGTGTTTGCTGTCCTTCGCACTACTCAAAATTTCTGCTCCGATTTTTCCAGAACTGGTCAGAACCTCTGGAGAGATGGTTAGAAAGCCCCTGTAACAGAAATTTCCTGACAGTAAGAACAATTCATCAGTGGAACGACTTGCCTCCAGAAGTTGTGGCTTGCTCCAACACTACAGTTTTTTAAAAACAAGATATTAGACAAGCATTTGTCTGATACCAGACAGGGTTTCCTGCTTGAGCAGGGCAGGTTGGACTAGAAGACCTCCAAGGTCCCTCCCAACTCTGTTATTCATTGCTTTTGTCAGAAGGAAATGGACTCAAACCAGCTTCAAGGTTTGCGTGATTGGATCTTCTCTTTAAGTTGGACCTCTGTCTCCACCCTTGGAAGCCTCGAAATATCTAGTCCAGAGGTCTTCAAACTTGGCAACTTTAAGACTTGTGGACTTCAACTCCCAGCTATGCTGGCTGGAGAATTCTGGGACTGGAAGTCCACAAGTTTTAAAGTTGCCAAGTTTGGGGATCCTTGATCTAGTCGCTTCCAAGATGCTTTTTTCAAAAGCTCTACAAGTGTGGTCTAAACTGACCTATTTGTTTTTTAAAAAGGATGTTTTGTATTTATTACACCAAAATCATCCATCGGTCCAGAAGAAGGTATGACTCAGGCCTGATTGTTTTTAGAAGCAGAGCTAACTTCCCCACAGATTTTTCCCCCCAATATCCAACGTTGTTACATAAATTTAACACCCCCCACTTCAACAGTTTGGGTCCTAAACTAATGGCTCAAACCGATACATTTTAAGAAGACGGTGTCTTCTCTTTCACCGTTCATTCTGTCTTGTTCTCTCTCACACATACCAGCCTACACAGAGACCCACACATCTGAAAAAGGGTGGCTTAAAAATAGGAGATATTTTTGTTACATTGAAAACATCTTGAATGTCAGCCCATCTTCTCATACCACCTTCTTCCCAAACCTGATCTGGGTGCCAATTTCAATCCCTAATCCGTTAAAAACAAATGTTTTTTTTTTAAATGCCCTGCTTTTTAAATCCATCTTCCTATTGTCTTTTTCTTTCAGCGCTGTATGGAACTGGGTAGATGATTGGACATCGGTGAAGGCCTTGACTTGTTTACCTGTAGCAGAGCTAGGACAAAAAGAACCCACAACGCTGACAACAGTCCTTGAAGGATGCTGATAATATTGCGAGAGTCGGTTAAGAAAAGCAGGATTCACAATAGCTAGGTCATAAGGTAAAGGCAGGCAATGCAGATGACTTCTCCATATCCGTGCACCGCCTCTCCCTAAGCCCAGAGATACCTTGGAGAGGAACCCCATTCCCCAAAGCCAACCTGGGACAAGCGGAGACCCTTCCTTGCTTATAAGGTGGGGAGAGCTGGATTTGAATCCCAGGCGTATCTTGAGGGGTGGTCCTTGACTCCATCTTTGGTTGCTACTCTGAAATCTCAGGTTTATTTTCTGCTCCATCCTGTCTTGGTACGAGCCGGCCGAAGACACTTTCCATGTCTATATCACAAAGGGGTTAAATTTACACACAGGCAGACCTCATGAGTTGGTATTGGGGGGGGGCACACCTTACAGGAGCAATGGCCTCATTCCGGTTGGAAAGGCGACATTGACACCTTGGGTGTCACCCATCAGCTCACTTCACTGCTAAGATCATCTCTCACTTGGGTTTTATTTGTCTGTGCGCCAGTCTCCTCCCTCCCTCCCTTCCTCTCTCTCTCTCTCTCTCTTTCTCTCTTTCTCTCTCTGTATCTTTCTCCCCTCTCCACCAAGAAGGAACAGCTTGGAATCTTCTGCAGTTCAAACATTAAGGTAATTATGATTCAGCGGGTGTTGGGGGGGTGGAAGAAGGGGGAGAGGGAGTCCAGAGATGGGGTGAAGGGAAGGCAGGAGAGAGAGAGAGGGAGAGGGAGGGAGAGAAATGGCTAAACACTGTCCTGTAATGAATACACTATTGTTTCATCTCTTAAATAGGGAATTTGGAAAGGGGAATTGGGAGAGGGATGAGCAAGCCTTTTTGATAGCCCTTAGAAGCGAGGGAGTGTACCTGTGCATGTGTGACTGTGTGTGTGTGTGTGTGTGTGTGTGTGTGTGAGAGAGAGAGAGAGAGAGAGAGAGAGAGAGAGAGAGAGAGAGAGAGAGAGAGAGAGAGAGAGAGAGAGAGAGAGAGAGAAAACTGTGGGTGCACACATGCATATGCTACAGGCTCAGCACTAGCTGTGTTCCTTGCTATGTTCCAACCCAGCCTGGCCATAGATGGTGTTCGGTGTGTCACCCAGGAATAACTGCATGCCTCTGGAAAGCTTTGGCATCCCCAAATAGATCAGTAATGAAAGCAATTGTTTTATCCCCATGACGGATACCCAACCCCCTCAAACCCTGCATGTATTGTCATACAGCTAAGCTCCCCCCCTTCCCCTCGCCATCTATACTGAGATCAGTTTCCATCTAGCTAGAATTAACCAGTCAGCTTGCAAAAGGCACAAGGAAGCCAGTTCTGGCTCCCATACAGCTTTTCTTCCTAGGGCTCCTCCTCTGAATCTTGCTGTCCTATTGCACCCTTTCTCTTCCCAGGTCCCTCTGCTTTCTTATCTGTGTGAACACCCTGCCTCCTCTTTCCCCCCCTCCCCCCACCCGCAGTTTTGTGTATGCCTTCTGCACTCTAGCATTAGCACACCCCTGGGATGCCAGGATAAATTTTTCCATTGTCCTTCCTGTCCTTATAAGCAAAGCGCAGAAACTCTGCGCCACCAGCAAGCAAGGGCAGCGTTCCGTACCCCCTTGGCGCATTGTGCCGGCAATGCCACTCGCCCTCCAACCTCATCCCAGCAGCCGCCCCATTGTTCCCTAGAAGGGCGGGCAGGCTTCAGGATGGGACTTTGTGCTGGACTCTGAAATTGTACCAAAGTCAAGGGCAGACGGACGTTGCAAATAGGAAAGGAGGAATAAGGGAGCATGGATGCTCAGCCGAGGAAACGGTTTATAGGTCTCCGAATTCAAACTCGAACCCCGGTTACGACCAGCATTTGATTGTTTGACTCAATCAGAGAGAAAAAAAAAACACATCCACTTTGGTGTGGCTAATAAATGATGGGGAGGCAGGAAACCCCAGCTGCTCTTAAGCATTAATTAACGGACTCCTATTTGTGCTCTTTCATGTAGACGTTCAATGTATGTCCCATCTTTTTACTCCAGACGTGGGCAACAACTGACATAACTGCCTTGGATTGGATTGTCCTATTTTTCCAAAGGCTGCCTTTAAAACAATCTCTTAAGAGGGACAAAAGAGCCATTTCCCCATCCCATCACCCACTTCTGAATCATGCCTCCTCTTTCAGGTGCCACCCTACTTCAAAAATAAATAAAATAAAAATGACCTTGAAAGAAAATGATGAACAAAACCTGGGTGGGGTGGAATTTCTATAGAAGAAGCACGCACTCACTCGGTCACCAAGGAAGTTGAGCGCGGCTGCAACCAAACCCCCCGAAACGTGGACGGTTTTCTCTCTCTCTCTGCAAATGAGAGTCAGATGCAACCCACATCTTTTTCCTTTCCTTTGTTGGGCTCCTCCTGGTCTACTTCAAAAGGCTGATGGGAAGATGAAATTGAACCAGGAGTACAGCGGCACCGCTGATGCATCTGAATTTTGTCCCAAGGTTTCCCACCTGATTAGATTGGGGGAAAGGGAAATGATTTCCCAGAGGGTGGTGGGAGATGATCAGAATAGGGGAGAACAGCTTTGTCGGCCTGGTTATGCCAAGGCTGACTGGGCCAAGGAGAGCTCACTAACGCACCCTTCCCACTGGCTTCCTCTCGGCATCTGGCTAGCCGTGTTCGCTGTGGCAGACGCAAGAACTCATGTTTATTCCTGTCATTAAATGGACAGCATCACGTAAGCATTTTTTTTGCAATGTGAAATTCTTGCCCCTATTTCTCTTGAGCACAAGTAATACAGTCTGGTTCGAAGCACAGAACGGGAAGTGGAGGAGGGAGGAAGAGGAGGAGGCGGAGAAGAACAGGTACAGGCAGATTATGGCTTAAAAGGAATGAGTAAAGAAGGGGGGGGAAGCAGGAGAAAAAATGCTTTGTCCCTTTCTGGCCTTGCCCATTGCTGGCTTCAACTTGCTCATTTTCTCAAGGGTATCTGAGTCAAGAATTTTGGGTCAAAAAAAAAAAGTCAAAATGGCAGCTGCAATGGAATGCTTGAAACTCAGCCTGGTTTTCTGTCCGTATGTGATGCATGTTTTTAAAAAAAACTTGCGTTTAGCTGCAGAGGTGGGGGATATAAATTCAATCCTTTCCTAAAGCTTGATGGAACTAAGTCCGGGCAATCACGTCATCCTTGCGTCCGGTCTATCTCATGTTTTCTCATCAAATCATGCATATATAGGCAGAGGAAACATTAGAAATACAAATGAAGTGGTAAATTAATTTGTAAGACCTCAGCTTCCCCACGGTGGAAGCTTACAGAGCCCATTGTCCTCTCGCTGGCATGCTCAAAATGATAGCAGTTGTAGTCTTAACTATATTTCTTTTTTTTCTTTTCTTTTTCCTCCTTTTTATTTATTACTTATTCACTCCTCGCTTTACTTGCTATTCTTTTTTTCCTTGAAATTTGTTTTCACTCTGCAAAAATCTCCTTAATAAATGTTAACCATAATAAAAAGAAACTGCTTTATAGCTTAGCCTATGATGTAAACAATGACGTGGTGGCTCAGTGGCTAAGACACTGAGCTTGTTGATCAAAAAGGTCGGCAGTTTGGCAGTTCGAATCCCTAGTGCCGCGTAACGGAGTGAGCTCCCATTACTTGTCCCAACTTCTGCCAACCTAGCAGTTAGAAAGCCTGTAAAAGTGCAAGTAGAAAAATAGGAACCACCTTTGGTGGGAAAGTAACAGTGTTCCATGTGCCTTTGGCATTTAGTCATGCCGGCCACATGACCAAGGAGAAGTCTTCGGACAGCGCTGGCTCTTTGGCTTTGAAACGGAGATGAGCACCGCCCCCTACCGTCGGGAACAACCAGCATGTATGTGCGAAGGGAACCTTTACCTTTTTATGATGTAAACAGACCTGATTTATTATTAAGTGTGGGTGAAACTCAAGCAGGGCTTAAAGCAGTCTTTGAACAGAAACAGGAAGACAGAAAATGTTCTTGTCCTTTCTCCGGCGCAACAGGAAACATGATGAATAGCACCACTTCTTCAGTACCATGGAGAGTTCCCAGGCATTACATTGACAAAGTGCTTCCCCCCTTTGCATTGGGAGTTTTTCACAGTCATCAAGACATGAGTTTATATTGCTTTCCAGATGTGTCATCCACTCCTACACAAGGCACACACCCACAGAATGGCTTGCAGGCAGTACAGTCAGTTTTTTCCCCCTCCCACCTTGAGAAAAAAGGTTTGAGAAGTTTGATGCTTCCCAAGTTTGAGAAGGTGCATGCCTGTAAGATAGGCACTCATGGGATGTGATTCATACTTCGACCAGGATCGATTAAAACCTGTCTAACACTTGCTGTTCCTCAATGCAGGGGGAATAAAACTGTTGCCAAAATGAACAACTATCTTTCTTATCGAGGTACAAGATGAGGAGCTTTTAAGACCATCCCTTCCCCTACACCCACCCCCACCTGCAAAATGAGTTTTATAGAAATGTCTCCAATAAATTATACAGAGGAGAAATAAATTAGAAATATGTTTTACTCCAACCCTTATAATGTTACAACTGATTCAATAGAGCCCAATGATTAGTGAGCAGGACAATGCATACTCTATAGCCATAATGACAAACCTATGGCATGCGTGCCACAGGTTGCAGACAGAGCCCTCTCTGTGGGCACGCCAGCCATCGCCCCAGCCCAGCTCCACCATGCATGGACGCATGACTCCTGGCGGCCAGCTGGTTTTTGGGTCTTTGCCACGCATGCATGGGGGGTTGGGTGCATGCGGGGGATGCATATGCATGGGAGTGCTCACATTGCATTTTGGGAGCTCATGCAGTGCCCCCAAGCCTAATTTTGGCTTTCAGGTTGGTGCAGGGGGGCTTCCAGGCTCAAAATGGGGCACAGAGGGGAGCAGGCGGCCTCCCCACGCCCCATTTTGTGCCTGGAAGGCCTCCTGCACCAATCTGGAAGCCAAAATGGGGTGCGTGGGTACCATGTAAAGCCACCCTGTGCCCTATTTTGGACCTGGAAAGCCTCCTGCACCATTCTAAAAGCCAAAAATGGCCAAGTGGAGGGTGGGGCACATACACAGGGATGGGGGAGCACAGAGCTGGGTCGCATGCACATTGCATTATGGATGCTTTCAGCACGTGATGAGCCATCACTGATCTATAGTGTTCACCATCAGTTCCACCACAAATCCGCGAAGCCCTTCTGCGTGGAGACATAAGCGCGAAGACTAATTCGCGCCATTCTAAGCGCTAAGGAAAAATGCGACCCTACCGCGATGACATAATCGCGGAGGGCAAAATCGTGCATTCCCAAGCACTTAGTACCCTAAACATAACCCTAAACGTAACCCTAAACCTAACCCTAACCCTAACCCTAACCCTAAAACAAACCCTAAAACAAACCCCTAAACCTAATCCTAATGCTTACCTTAAATGAAGTCGGCTTTCTGCTGCGGCGCCGTTTTAAAGCGCCCTTCTGTTGCTGCGCTGTTGTTGTGGCAGTGATGATGCGCGGCAATGACGTCGCGGCTTTATCGCCGCGATTTTATCGCCGCGATTTTGACCAGTGCGGTTTTGTCGTGCCACGTTCACATCAAAGCACTATGGCCATACAAGAGAGTGACTTTATAAGGGTGGGTGGGTGGTATGCCTGTTTCTATTGAACCTGCAGTCTCCTTTTTCTCGTTTTTCAACTTGTCTAGTAACAGAGAAAATGCTTGATGAAGCTCCATGCTTTTCTTAGCTGGCATAGATGAGGAACGCATGGACAAAAACATGTCTTACCCAAAGGACATCGATCAAACAGTTCTTGCTCTAATCATGACCCGGTAGCTATCTGAAAGGGTCTCGGCATATTGGAGAGCAAACCATCACTAGTCTTTTCTTTGCCTCTTTCCATGGGATTCCAGATTTACCATTAACAGAGTGACCTCTGCGTTTAGGACATGGTGCGACCCAACCATCTTTTTTGTTTTTTTATTTTTCTTTAGTTTTTATTTTTTATTTTTTTATATTTATTTATTTATTTATTTATTTATTTATTTTTGGTAAATATGTTTTTATTTTCCATTTTCATTTTCGTACAGTCACATATATACTGTGCATAACCGGGGCCATATAACATTAAACAATAAACACAGCCATTCCTCTTGTCAACAATACCCCTCAAAATAGAAACCCAATGTACCTCTTCGACCCTCCGTACACCCTTTCTTTCGCCCCCCCTCCAACTTTCCATCTTCCCTCCATCATTCCCCTCTACCCTACTTCCCCTCCCCCTCTACCACTCCTCTCTCCCGGTACACTCCCTCCCTTCCTTCTCACCCTCCCTCCAATCCTCTCTCCCACCCTCTCTACCCCTCTTTCTTTTATCCCTCTACTCCTCCCTTCGCCAACCATCTTTTTAATGTATTTATTTATTTTTCTCCAAGGACTCCAGCGGGCATGGCAGGGACATAGAAATGTGACAGGGGCCGCAAGTAAAGGGAGAGAAGGGTGGGTGGGTGGGATTGGCTGTGCAAATGCAGAGAGCTCTGGATGACCCTCTGAATTGAAGCGTGGAGATGATTTCAATATCCAAGTCTATTGAGGGATGTCGTAGGGAAGCTAGTCGGGAAGCAATCGAGGATTAGGCATTGTGGGTGCAAGTTGCAGCTACTTGAATCATGCTTCAATATAAGAAATGATGTCCTGGTGGTAAAATCTATTCAACTGGGAAAGATTCTAACATGGAGATTAAAACCCCCAGAGACCAGACAGTCAACTATTCTGGAGATGGCTTAATTGTGTGGGTTTTTTGGCACCGTGCAGAGAGGTGGACTCGATCTTTCCCAGTTCCACTATTCTATGATTCTGTGGCCTTTTCATTTCAATTGCAGGCCAGGATATAGTATTGAGATCCCATTGGTTGCTCTTGTGAATAACCTGTGGCAGAACCCAGGTAGGGCCATGCAATCCTCCTGGTCTTGCTTGACCTCTAGTAGTTTTCACTAGGTTAGAAACTAGTTATACTATTCTACAATGGTTCTCCTTCCTTCTTTTTCCACAGACAGTTCTAGTATCAGGGTTCCAAATTGCATCCAAAAGTAAATCAGAGTCCAAGGCAAAGTATTGCTCAAATTTCCAATTGATCAAGAGAGCCATGTTGGCACATCTGGGAAAACCCGAATCTGAAAGCTTCCCGGTTCTCCCCACCCGGTTGAAAGTTCAAGATCTTGCCCCCACACCCACACATCCATCACATGGTCCAATCTCCCACTGCCATGCTGGCAATCCCACCCATACAGTTCAGGTCAGGTGCAGAGGTGCAGAGACAAAGGATGACCTTGGCTTTCTGGAAAGAATTTTGTTTTGGCTACATAGCATCTAACTACGTACAATCCTGCCTCCCATTTTCCCACAATAGAAAATGCATAGCAGAATAATAGAAAGTGTGGCAGGCCAAAGACCCAAAAGAAAAGATGGCTGCAGGCCTGGTATCTAGTCTGGATCAGAGTCTAAGACCCTCTAATGGTTCAAGGTTCAACTTTTTCTCCACTCCTATTTAACACTTACGCTTACATGAAACTACTCAACTGTGTATCTGATGCCTGGGATATGGGATCAAGGTTTCAATCCAGTGCCTGGGGGATATAAGGCTCTGGATGGGGAGGAACAGAGTTAGGCTTACTCCTAGCAAGATGGAATGGGATCTCAGTGGATTGGAAACCAACTGAAGTGGCAGATATATCATTTTTGGTCCGTTGCCCTCTACTAAATAGAATGTGGTAACTTGGGATCCTCAAATAGCAAATAGTGACTAGGACGAGGATCATTTTAGCACAATTCCATCTACCAATTATAGGTATCTAATGTACCAATTACAACTATTTTTAAGTAAGAAGGCCCTGCTCAAGCTCACTTATGCTTTAGTTAGCTTTTGGTTTGACTACTGTAATGTCTTCTGTACAGATTTTCCTTTGAAGGCCACCTGAATGTCGAAAGATCAAGGTTGCGGTGGCTCAAGATGGCATGAGGGTATCTTAAGGTAAAGGTAAAGGTCCCTCCGCATATGCGTGCTAGTTGTTTCCGGCTCTAGAAGGCAGTCTTATATCCATTTCTAAGCCAAAGAGTCAACGATGTCCTCGAAGATATCTCCATGATCATATGGCCGGCATGACTAAATGCCAAAGGCACATGGAGCACTGTTGTCCTCCCACCAAAGGTGGTTCCTTGCATTTTTACATGCTTTTGAACTGCTAGGTTGGCAGATGTTGGGACAAGTAACAGGAGCTCACTCAGTTATGCGGCGCTAGGGATTCGAACCGTTGAACTGCCGATCTTCTGATCGACAAGCTCAGCAGCCACTGAGCCACCACATCCCATGTATCTTACTTACCTCAATAAGTAAGGTATAATAAGGTACCCATATTATGGTAACTGCATTGGTTACCAGTTAGTTTCTGTGTGCAATTCAAGGTGTGACTGTCATTCATAAAAACTGACTTTGATGAGTTTTGTCAGTAGCTACACATCCAGTAAGATCTGGAAGAGAGTCTCCTTTCAGGCTCCCTGTCCATAAAAATGCCACCAACAAGGGCCATGAAGTGTTGCTCACCCCTTCTGTGAAATAACATCCCCTTCAGAACCAGGAGAGTATCAATTCCAGTGGTCCTTAGTTAACTTTTAGGACCTGTTTCCCACCACCCCAGTCTTTGGCATCTGATTTGAAAGTTGACATTCCCCCATGTAGCAAATGAGGGTTAGTTGTTGTTAGTTGCAAAGTCATGTCCAACCCATTGCCAATCCCATGGACAACGTTCCTCCAGGCCTTCCTGTCCTCTACCATCCTCTGGAGTTCATTTAAGCCCAGACATACTGCTTCGGGGACTCCATCCAGCTGCCTCATTCTCTGTTGTCCCCCTTCTTCTTTTGCCCTCAATCTTTCCCAGCATGAGGCTCTTCTCCAGTGAGGGTTATTTATTTTGGTACAATTATTCTTTAGCATGATATGTGTTTATTATGTATTGTTATGTTATTGTCTTTTTTCCCCACCTGTTTCCTGAAATATGCACCACATAGAGTTGATTTGTTATCGAAAGGGTATATAAATCTGAATAATATTTTTGCTTTACCTTTAATTTAAAGCAAGGTTAATTCTGCTAGAGGCTTAGTGCATCCATCTTACTTATTTTGTTGAGTTTTCCAACGCAGAAAATGGTGCAGTTAGTTTTCCTTTCTGGCAATCCACTGGTAAATTTCAGTAACTGGTATTTGGTAAGAGGCCTCAGGATCTACAGCCACCCTGGATTATATGGAAGGACATGAGGAGGAAACTAGTAGATCCCCACCCCACTCCTTCAGTACTGTCTAATCTAGCAATTTAGATTCTCATTAGTCAGGTTTATTTAAAGGAAAAGAGGTAACTTGAGCTCTTTATCTAATTATAAGTACATTAAGGCAGAGCTTCCATGTTATATCTCCTCTATCTAATTGTTTCTTGACACAGGAGAGATAGCACTACCTGTTCACCTGATAGGAAGGAAATAATATTATTATTTTTAGTTGTGATTCTCAATCCCAGGACAAGAGAATTCCATTACAGCTACCATCCTTCCAAAAAGGCCGTCTGTCCTTGAGAAATGATGAAATAATGTATTCTTCCCCTGAAGAAATTCCACACTTAGAGAAGAAACCTTGGGAGTCACTTCTGACCAATTTTGGTTTCTATTAAACAAACTTTGAATAGGGGCGTTTTCTGAAATGGCTTTGATTGTGTGACACGCTTGTTTTTATTTTTTACTATCTGAGAACCTGACACTGCCTGGGTATTTATTTATCCCAACCCTCCTTCCATGAACAATTTCTAATGTTGGATTTTTCCCCCTTATCAGAAGAAGCCCCCTTGTGGAGTACTTACTGTGAAGGCATTAACATGGCAATCCACAGCACTGTACGGTAGAAGCCATTTTAAGGCACAACAGGCTGTATCCTGTTGGCATAACAGGCTGGATACAGCCTGCTGTTACACAACAGGCTGT
The DNA here is from genome assembly GCF_051295495.1 of Thamnophis sirtalis. Classification (NCBI taxonomy): domain Eukaryota; kingdom Metazoa; phylum Chordata; class Lepidosauria; order Squamata; family Natricidae; genus Thamnophis; species Thamnophis sirtalis. The sequence goes on along the minus strand of NW_028261393.1, from coordinate 15,900,444 downwards.
ATCCAGAACACACACACCAAGGGGTGTTAGGAGTATCTTACCCTCACAGTATTTGTTTCCAGAGAGTAAGTGTGTACCAAGTTTGTTGAAATTGATTGAGGCGTTCTAGAGTTATGCTGGAATACACACACACACACAACGCTATTTAGATAGATGATAGATAGATAGATAGATAGATAGATAGATAGATAGATAGATAGATAGATAGATAGATAGATAGATGATAGATGATAGATGATAGATGATAGATGATAGATGATAGATGATAGATGGATGGATGGATGGATGGATGGATGGATATGGATTTTCCTCATGAAATTCCATTCAAATAACTTAACTGGTAGATTTATCCACATTCCAGTATTTCTCAGGATCAAATACTTAGACCAGATGTGTATATTTCAGTAATCCATGATTCATTTAGAATCGGCTTAGTGTATTGTGTAAACCTAGATATTGTGATTGGGAAGGTACGGCTGATGGCTTACTGTTTTATACAACGATCTTTCCCCCCCCCCCTGTTTAGCAATCTATACGTTTAATCAACTGGGATTTAGCATTTTGAGTGAGTGAACCTCAATATTTTGGATCATTCGGATTCAATTCAGTATTGAAAAATTGTTCTGTGCATTGATTTTAGTTCCCTCATTATTATATATAAAAAAGTGATGCTATTTAGGAAAAAACAGCCTTTGAAACCAAATCCCCCAAAAAGGAAGATAAATTCAGGCTAGGTGGAGAGAAACATGGGGAGAGTTCTTGGTTAAGCTTTCCAGATACAAATGAGCATGAGGAAATTAATACTCTTGAAATAGTGGTTTGCCCTTTACAGATTCACAGTCCTGCCTTGGGTGGTGTAATGCATTATAGGGGGATGGAAGCCATTTGGGACTGTAATGGGATGCTTGTATAGGAAGGGGGCAGATTTTCTGTTGATTTTAGGTCATGAGATCGCAGCCCTATAGAGGTAGTCCTTGATTTACAACCACAATTGAGACCAGATTTTCTGTTCCTGAGCAAAGCAGTTGTTAAATGAATCACACCCAATTTTACATCTTCAGCCAAGGTTCTTAAGCAAATCACTGCAGTTGGTAAGCGAATCAAGTTGGTCTTTAAGCAGAGCTTGCTTGCTTCTGTTGACTTCGCTTGTCGGAAGCCAGCTGGGAAGGAACTGCATGACCCCCGGGATGCTGTAACCGTCTTAAATAGATGCCAGTTGCCAAGGGCCTGAATTTTTTTTATTATATGACTGTGAGGATGCTGCAATGGTGGTAAGTGTGGCTTTTTTCAGTGCTGTTGTCATTTCAAAAAGTCATTAAATCAGTGGTTGTAAGTCAAGAACTACCTAAAGAGTACCAGGCTGGAGAAATGTGACTTAACCAAGAGATTTCATTTATTGAGCCGTGGTGGCACAGTGGTTAGAGTGCAGTACTGCAGGCTACTTCTGCTGACTGCCGGCTGCCTGCAATTCGGCAGTTCAAATCTCACCAGGCTCAAGGTTGACTCAGCCTTCCCTCCTTCCGAGTTGGGTAAAATGAGAACCCAAATTGTTGGGGGCAAGAGGCTGACTCTGTGAACTGTGTAGAGGGGGGCTGTAAAAGCACTGTGAAAGGGTATATTGCTATTGCTAAACAATAGCAAGAAGTGTGTGAACCAAATCACAAAAAGACTGACCAACAAAAAAAGCTAATAATAATTGGGCTGCCTCTGATAATGTTTCAACACACTTGAAAATTGAGTTTTGTAGCAACTGGGTTGCTACAGCTGGATCTTGCTAATATGTGGTTGAATAGCTTGCATTTCAGCATGTTGTGAAAACATGCTGTCTTAACTATGTTGGCGCAGTGGTTAGAATGCAGTATTGCAGGCTAATTCTGCCAACTGCCAGCAGTTCGATCCTGACCAGCTCAAGGTTGACTCAGCCTTCCATCCTTCCAAGGTGGGTAAAATGAGGACCCAGATTGTTGGGGGCAAGAGGCTGACTCTGTAAACTGCTTAGAGGGGGCTATAAAAGCACTGCGAAGCAGTATATAAGTCTGTTTCTACTCAATACTGGAGAGTTTTAAAAAACCCAAACTCAAAAGATTTGTATTCCTCCCTCCTTGTCTAAATCCTAGAAATGGGAGACTTGAGAAACAGGAGGCCAGATTTCCAAGCGAACCGTGGTTTCTCCTCTTGTCCGATGCTTGCTGCACAACTAAGGGGAAGAAGGCAGATGCTGCAGTGGAAACCCTGAATGCAATCTAAGTAGCAGCTTGGCCACAGACCGCCCAGAGAATGTGGGCAGGGCGATGACATCACTGGCAGCCAATCAAGAGCCTCCCTTCCAGTTCAGCATCCTGAAGCATCTTTTCCCTCCAACTGCTCATCAGGCCTGTGGGCCAAAGGCAATACTAGAGCGTAAAGTCCAGAGGAGACAGTGATTAAAAAGAAAAAAATCAGGGTGGAAAGTACTACAGCGGGTGCTTGAAGAAGATGTCTTTGAAACGGTCCCTCTTTTCTAATATATATCGTGTTTTCTAGAATATCCCCCTTCTAGGGTCTAGGATGCACACATTTTGCTGCAGGGTTGATCTGTTGAGGGTAGGGTGGAAGAAATGATGCCTCCTAATTCATAAGCAGGTTGCAGGTTGAATGACTGTTCGGTCTTTGATGGAAGAACAATTGAGTATCTCTGTGCATTTAAGACTAAAAGCTTTTTTTGAACCAGGCAAGGTCATCTCATCCGCTATCCAAGATTATCAGCAAAGATCAGTTAAGCAAGTGACAATGACGTAGCCCAACACCCAGTCCCTTGTAACAGGAGGAAGATTGGGCACATCCAAGTCATTCTGGGTTGGGAATTAGGACATTTAAAGAGTGCAAAAGTATTCTTGTTTTAGGGGGCTCAGCAGTTGGTAGGCACAGGCTCGAGTCCTGCTGCTGCACCCAGGGAAATCTGCAGCGAGATGATAACAACAGGAACATCGCAACAAATGTCCTAGGATTTTCAAATTGTGGTCACCTTGGGAGAGACAATTCAAAATTGCGACTTCTAAACAAGGCTTAAAAAAAAAAACTTCTTAGAGCAGGATGATGGCTGGAGAACTTGTTGTCCTTTGTAAACAGCATCCATCTAATTTGTTTTTCTCCGCTGCTCTTCCAAGAGAAATGTGGGTGGAAACACTCCAGATGCTGGCACTTTATGATTATTATATTGTTTGTTTGTTTTTTAAAGTGTGGTCCCTTGGAGTTGGCTGGCAATTGTCTAGACGTCCCTGCAGGTTGACCCAATTTGAGAAGTGCTGTCTGAGCCTCCTTCTTAGAGTGGAGAGAATTGGGTGACCTTGGCCTAAGGTCACCCAATTCGTTTGTACCAGTGGTGGGATTCAACCGGTGTAACAACTGGTTTGCGGAGCACACACTGAGTGCGATCGGTGCATGCGCAATGTGTTTGAAAACTTACCGTATTTTTCAGAGTATAAGACGCACCCTTTTCCCTCAAAAAAGAGGGTGAAAATCTGGGTGCATCTTATACACTGAATACAGCATTTTTTCGCCTCCTGAACCCACCCCCCTTACTAAAATGGCCATGCATTGCCTTTAGGAGGCTTTCAGAGAGCTCCTGGGGGCTGGGGAGGGCAGAAATGAGCAAAAAATGGCCAATTTTTGCTCAATTTTGGCCCCATAGCCCCCAGAAGCTATCTAAAAGCTTCCTAATGCCCTTTTTTGACAAAAAAATGGGCCTGTTTTTGCTAAAAATGGGCTGTTTCTGCCCCCCACCCCCTCAGGAACACTCTACAAGCCTCCTAAGAGATATTCATGCCCCTTTTTTAAAAAAAATGGGCCTGTTTTTGTGAAAAATGGGCCATTTGGGGGAGGTTTGTAAAGTGCAAAAACTTTTTTTTAAATTTATCCCTTCAAAACCTTGGTGCGTCTTATACTCTGGTGCATCTTATACTCTGAAAAATATGGTACCTTCCACTGCAACCCCGGTAGAAAACAGCTGAGGTGCGGCAATCCACTTTCTCGCGCCTATCAACTGGGCTTCAGAAAAGGGAATATAGGTGAGTATAGTGTGCGGGCAGGTGGGCACAGCTGAAAGTCACAATGAACTGGTTCGCTCCCAGCTGATAATCAGAGCTACCGGTTCACCTGGAACTGGTAGAATCCCACCCCTGGTTTGTGCCTAAGGCAGGACTAGAACTCCTGGTCTCCCAGTTTCTAGCTTCCTTCCTTAAGCACTGGACTAGATCGACTTACGTTAACCCCCTGCAATGAAACCAATTGGGCGATTCAAATGCTAAAGCTGCATTTAGCTGGATCTCCCCCTCAAAGGGTAGATCAAGAGCAACGCCTCCTAAAAATTAGGCCTAGACTGAGATCTTCTTAAAGGAACAAACCAGGTCTGCAGCTGCCTTGTTCTTCCTGTCCTTCCTCAATTGTATTCCTCGTATTCTAAGTAAGACCACACCTAGAGTACTGCATCCAGTTTTGATCACCACACTATCAAAAAGATGTTGGGACTCTAGAAAAGGTGCAATGAAGAGCAACAAAGATGATTAGCGGACTGGAGACTAAAGCATATGAAGAATGGTTGCAGGAACTGGGCATGGCTAATCTAGTGATGAGAAGGACCAGGGGAGGTATGATAGCAGTTTTTACAATATTTAAGAGGCTGCCACAGAGAGGAGGAGGGGTCAAGCTATTTCCCAAAGCCCCCAAAGGCCCCAAAGGCCAGACAAGGAATAATGGATGGAAACTGAACAATGCAACTTCGAAATAAGGAGAAATGTTCTGACAGTGAGAGCGATCAATCAATTAAACATAAGTTCCCTTTGGAAGTTGTGGGAGCTTCATCCCTGGAGGCTTTCGAGAAGAGACTGAACTGCCCTCTGTCAGAAATGGTGTAGGGTCTCCTGCGTGAGCAGTGTGGGGGGGAGGGGTTGGACTAGATGACCCACAAGGCCCCTTCCAACTCTGTTCATCTGTTACTCCTATCTGCTACTCCATTGGAGAAGGCACAGAATCTCTTGGGTTGCAAGGCAAACCACACCAGATGTGGGCTCATGGGGGTTGATGGGGAACAGCAGAGCTGGAGAAATTGTGGAATAATCCCTTTGCACTGCAGCTTATTTAATTGAAACGCTTTGAGAGCAGATTTGCTTTCACATCAAATGCACAAGCCTGACCCAAATTTGGAAGCCTGGGGAAGCTTCTTAAAGTGACAGTTGCTTCACTCTGCCCCCGTTCTTCCTTTTTTTAAAAATGAAATAAAATAAAGGAGGCGTTAAGTTCCCTCTCTCTTTTGGCCGTGGCTTAGAGCATCCTTCTCTTCCTGGCGGATTCCAGCCTAGCAATCATCCCCATTGTTTATAGTTTTCCTTTTAGGCAGGCAGGGAGCTCAAGAGAGATGAGGAGGAGGAGGAAAGCCTTGGGTGCAGGAGGGGGGGGAAGGATTTAACACTCCTTCTTCCTGCCCCCCCCCCCCCCGGCTGTGCAGATTTGGTTGGAGAGTGTCAGAAACATGGATCCTTTTTCATGATTATAAGAGCTGCTGTTTCCATGGGCCATGTTTTAGGATGTTTGAGGTCTGATCTGTTCAGATCTGATGGTTATCAGATGGGGGGTAAATTGCCCCAGCCTGCTTTGTTGGGGAATATTGTGGCAAAAGTAAACTTTATTGCTTTCTTTCACTAAATGTACCTTGTGATGTAAGGGCGCGCGGTGGCTTGGTGGCTAAGACGCTGAACTTGTCGATTATAAAGGTCAGCAGTTCGGCGGTTCGAATCCCTAGCGCTGCATAACGGACTGAGCTCCCATTACTTGTCCCAGCTTCTGCCAACCTAGCAGTTCGAAAGCACGTAAAAATGCAAGTAGAAAAATAAGGCCACGTTTGGTGGGAAGGTAACAGTGTTCCGTGCACCTTCGGCGTTTAGTCAAGCTGGCCACATGACCATGGAGACGTCTTCGGACAGCGCTCACTCTTTGGCTTTGAAACAGAGATGAGCAACACCCCCTAAAGTTGGGAGTGTCTGGCACACATGCACAAGGGGAACCTTTACCTTTTACCTTGTGATAGACTGAATACCTTTGCAAGCTGCGTCTTCAACATCTTGTCTCCGAAATTGTTCCTGCTGTCTCTTTGGCCTTTGATATTATTCAGCACAAAGGTGCCTGATATCCTCGTAAAAATCACATGGAACAATGGACATATTTGCAAATACATATACAGATTAACAGAGTTGGAAGGGACCTTGTAGGCCATCTAATCCAACCCACCCACCCCCAAGGGTCCAAACAAATAGACCCTTGCATTTTGGGGGGGAAATATTATGTAGTTGGCTTGATCTTTGTCATAAAAGCTCTTTCTCTTCCAAAAATCACAAGGGACAAGAATAACTGCTAGCTCTTCTGTCTCCACCTGACTCCCAAAGAGGAATTCTTGATACCAAATGGGGAGGGGAGCCTATTGCACAGCTAGTTACCTGGTCTTGCATTGAAGAATTAGTCAACAACAATCAACAACAACAACTAGACATAACCCTTCATGAACGCTAGAGAGATGGTATCAATAGAGGAAGGCATAATCTGGTTCCTTACAACCACCAAGTTGGGCTACTAAATTTCTGCCCATCTTTATGGAGAGCATCTCACAGTCAAGCGTGACCAGGCTTAGTAGATGCTTGCCACGTGGGCTTCATGGTTTCATCATCTATTCCTAAGCCACACAATGCCCTTTTGGTTTCACGCAATATGTGACTAGGTGGTTGACTCCTGAAAAAAGAAAATTTTCAAGATGGAAGGCAGAACTTGGTCTTTAAGAGCCAAAAATTGTGGGTGCTCCATCACTGGAGGCTTTTAAAAAGAGACTAGACCAGAGGTGGGTTGCTACCAGTTCGCACCGGCTCGGGTGAATCGGTAGTGGAAATTGTGACAGGGTCACCAAACCAGTAGGAACAGCAGGCTTGCCATGCCCCCGAACTGGTTCTCTGGTCGCTGTGGCATGTTTTTTTTGGGGGGGGGGGGTATTTTTAATGTTCTGAATATGCACAGACCTATTTACAGGTCTGTATTCACACGCGTGTGCACCGAATCGGCAGTAACACTCGCAGCAACCCACCCCTGAACTAGAGAGTCACTTGTGTGAGATGGTATAGGTGCTTGAGCAGAGGGCTGGACCAGACTTCCAAGGTCCCTTCCAGATTCCATTCCATTCCATTCCATTCCATTCCATTCTATTCTATTCTATTCTATTCCGTTCTATTCTATTATTTAGCTATGCCAACATCCAAAGACAACAAAATAGGAAACAGGAGAGAAATAAAGATTTCATTTTCTCTTCCCTCTAGTTAAAATTAAATATAGTTACCATAATAAGATCCTATTCCAATCATACCTTTAATCATGTTTGCCTTTCAGACACTATTAAAATTATAATTAGCAGAATTTGGGACTTTCTAGAGATACATCCTAGGTTTTCAGGAGCTCCAGACTTCTAGCTAGAGTGTTGTATGAACCAGATCACTACAGCTTGTTCAACAAGTCATGGTTTTAAAAATCTGTGCCCTAGTCGTGTGTTTCAACCCAGCTACTCAATGTAAGACAGCTATGTCTATGAGATATTTGAATGGATCTGGTTCTCCCAGATCCAATAATATATGAGTCACTCACCACATGATGTTCCTTTGAGATAACCAAGAACCTAATTGGTGCGCATGCCCACCTGCGTGGGACTTGGTGCCATTTTCTCCTGCAAAATCATAGTGTGCAAAGCTAAGGATTTGATTGCCTTCTTCCAATAACCAAAAAGCTTCCAGCAATGGCATTTGATTAAAATTTAGAATCAAGCATTCTCTGTGCTTTATGGCAGAGGCTATTGATGGAGACTAAAGTAGGAGATGACCAGGCTGAGTTAGAGGGTGGGGTCAAACCCGTCATCAGTTTGGAATCGCTACGCTCCCACAAGAGATCCCAATTCCAACTCACCCGTCCCTGTTGAATTCCATCAAGTCTTATCTTGCTCCAATTTAGCTTGACCATTAATTAACACACTGGGTTCTTGTGTGTAGGTTGCATGGAATGAACTTATAGTGCTTTGAACTCAACTCCTGTTCCCAGTTACTTGGACCTGGCAACTGGAAGCTAAAGATTGGGTGATTATGAAATTCCAACCAAGCTATTCCATTAAGAGCCTGGTAATGACTTTGGAAGAGAACCTGGGGTGAGCCTGTTCTGCAGGAGGGAAACCTTGGAGCAGACATGATAGAAAGGGAACCGTCTCTCCTTCCAGATGGGCTCTTTGAGATTTGGCTGGAGAACCTCTACCATGAAGAAGAAATCCCAGCACACGAGTCCAAGTGCCCTGGGCCATGTAGTCAACTCAATAATTCACTGGTTGATTATTAGGACAAAGGCCTGTGTTTGAATACACCAAAGGCCTCCAGAATCTGCTTTAGAATTAAAATGCAAACGGCCATAATTGACCATTAAACATACACACACACACACACACACATTCTAAAAATGAAGCTCTCTGTAAAATATTTGGTTTAAAGCAAGCAAACGTGTCCCATCTGATCACATACTTCTGTCCCTGCTTCCCCACCCCCCATTCATCCTTTCTCTATGGGAAGGAGAAACAGCCTGGGGTTTGTGCATTAAACATCATATCGGCTGACCTATATAGAGGCAGCTAAGCATCGCCCTGGTGAAACGGAATCTTTCCACCATCCCCCACAAAAGGAATTTGCCTGCATACTGCAGGGCTAAAGCCAGATATGTGTTGGCACCGAAAGAATTGCAGATGAAGCCAGTGGAAAAGCATGGCTCACTCGTTCTCTTTCATGCAGGAGCATCCCTTCCCTTTTTTTTTGCAAACTGGAATTGCCCTTGGAATTGTTCACTCAGATGCCCAAGCAGACAACGAGGGGTGGGATGGAGGGGGTCTGATAAAATAGAGAGCAAAGGAGGGGGAAAGCAATAGAGAGGAAGAGAATTGGTCTTCTGCATTCTGCTTTCTCTGTTTTTTTTTTAATTCAAGAAAAGTTAAAATACAGAACATCAAGATATTTAAATAAAAGGGACAAGAAAAGAAGAAATGCAATGAATAAGGCATTAAAAAAGAAATGGTGCCTTATTAAAATAAAAGATGAACACTTATACTCATAATGTCCTTTGTAGTTGGATGCAGATTAATATAATATAACACTGTTAGTTTCCCACCCCTTGCGAAACGGGTCAGAATAATGTTAAACTACTAAACTATTAAATCTATTCATAAATTGTTAGCCTGTCACCTATATACTATATCAATAACAAAATACTAAACAGGAAGGACAATAATAAGAATACTATATGAAAGTAGAAAAATAATAAAATTATTAATAACAAAGGAAAGGCAAAATTGAAATTCCAAAACCCTGTCTTAACAAGCTAATATTGTAGTCAGCTTGTAAATTTTTTACCATGGCTCCATATTCTGCTGTCTTGAATTTGCTTCCTATCACTTAAAATGATATTAACCTTAACTGAGGTTTTGTACATACATACATACATACATACATACATACATACATACATACATACATACATACATACATACATATTCAGCATTCCTAGCTTTGCCCTTAGGCTGTTGTTTGAACATAAAAGGATTAGGCTTCACAGATTGATGTTTAATATTATGGTATCAAAATTATTGACAAGCATTATAGAACAGAGATGCTGAAGAACAAAGTAACAATTTAAAACCTAAATCTTCAAAATTTTGCCCACCAGATTAGAAATGCATGGCTCCATTTCGTGAAATGCACCATCTTGTTGTATTTTACATGTGTTAGCGTATTTGTTCTCTGAGAAAATGTGATGCTCGTTTTCCATTGTGGCCGTAACATCCAAAGAATGCATTAAAAAATGTATGTTTAAAATTTCATATATCTTTTTATGAAAAGCGTGCTCTTCAAAGGACAGATTAAGAAAATAGTATTAGAAGATGTGCAGTGGTGGAGCCCTTTGGAGTCAGCTCTCTAAGGTTGCTTCAGAGAAATATGAATATATAGCTTCCCGCCCCCCTCTGCCTGTGCTTTTTTAAACTAGCCACATGCTTTCCCGAGATCCTATGGCAACTGGGAATTGTTTTCACTGCAAATTTCTCTCCATTTTGAGAAGTCTGGTATCTAAAAATATTCTACTATTTTGTGGATATGTAATTTTTCTTTGTGCTGAAGATTTTGGCTTTTTCTATTTTATTTACATTTTTTTGCTGATGTCCCCTGTTGGTAAAGCAGTATTTCTTACCAACACCTGAACAATGCAGCTTAGCTCCTAGAATCAACCTCTGATTCCAATCTTTTTGTTCAATTTTATTATGATCAAAGGTCCATCTTAAAAAAAAAAGAAGAAGCCATTTATACCAAGCAGGGAAAAAGATGATAGTGATTTAAAAGAGAAACTATTAATACACAACAATGAGTCATACAAGAATAGATTTTTCAGAGTTTTGCAACAATTCTTCCCACGTATGAATGGAGATTGAACAAAGTTTTGCCACCTCCTTTGATATATTCTAAAATTTATGAAGAACAGTTGCAGGAATTGGATATTTCTAGTTTAATGGGGCGGGAGAGACTTAGGGATGAAATGATAGCATTATTCCAATATTTGAAGGGCTGCCACAAAGAAGAGGGGGTTGGCCTATTCTCTAAAGCACCTGAAGGGAGGACAAGAAGAGGATTAAAATGGAAACTAATCAAGGAGAGAAGCAACCTAGAACTAAGGAGAAATTTCCTGACAGCTAGAACAATTAATCAGTGGAACAACTTGCCTTCAGAAGTTGTGGGTGCTCCAACACTGGATGTTTTTTAAGAAGAGATTAGACAATCATTTGCCTGAAATGGTATAATGTCACCTGCTTGAACAGGAGGCTGGACTAGAAGACCTCCAAAGTCCCTTCCAACTATGCTGTTCTGATAAATATGGGAACTAATCACCCAGTAAGAAATTCACGTATCTTGCCCCCAACATACCTGGATATGTAGTGATGGGTGGTTGCATAAAACATTTGAAGCTTTGTATGCAGTAGATATTGAAGTTGTATTCCATTGTGTGCTTTTTTGAATCCACATAAGGCACAGTTTGTTTGCTCTTGGAATTTTATGTTATTGTCCTTTCAATAACATATGGGACAACACAGTTCGCCTAGCTAAGAAGATGTTTCTTCAATGCCCTTGTACATTTGCAGGGATAAAGGACCTCTTACTAATTCCCTATATAAACCCAAAGATGATCAGTGGTTGGGATGAAGCCCATCCTGGTTATCTTGTCGGAATCTCTTTTTTCCAGGACCAAGAATGGAGCGGTAAGGGCTAGTTTAAGCCAAAAATTCAAATTAATCGAAGGCTCCAATCTTATTTTAAATAAAGACACTCCAGACTCCAAGCCCTGTTAAACATCTTCAACACAAACAGTAACATGAAAAGTTTTTGTAAGAGATTTTGACTGAACAATTGGGGTGTCAGGGTTCCAAGTAACAGACTCAATGCAATCAAACCTCCCAGGCTTAGATGCTCCTCAAAGTACAGGTTTATTAAGCTAGGCATTTTGGCACACCTGGTGAAGACCCAACTGTGGAAGTCCCACAGTTTTCCCTATCCAAATTAAAAGTCAAAGCTCCTTTCCCCCAGCCCACATGTCCATCACATGGTCCAATCCGGTCACAGTCCAAACTTCAGTTGGTTTCAGTCTATGCCTCTCCACCACCTGGTGAGAACGGCCTTGGTTCCCAGGGGAAAGAATTTTATTTTGGCTACAGGTCCCCAGCGATCTCCATGTCCCCTCTCCTGTTCCCACGGCTCTGGCCAATCCTGCTGTGGCGGCTTTGAAGGTGCTCCGAAATGGCTTAAGGGTTGACATGGTTGTTTTTTTTTACTCCTATAAATACAGATGTGTGAACAGTGCAGCACCTGCAAATGATTTTTTTAGACAATTCTAATAACAGCTGGTAAATTGTTGCTACTTCTAGATTCATTCATTTAATCATTCATTCATTTTATTTTTTAATTTATTTTTTTATTAAAAACATGTAAAATACACACACACAAAACTTAGACGTACACCACATTTACACAATACAATACGAACAGGGGCTTCCTGTTCTTTCTAATAGCAATTATCAATCGATACCTCTCACCTTATATTATTTCCCCTTCTATTGTATTTCATTTAAATTTCACCATTCTTAACCCTCTTATTTTACTCATAACTATTATTTTTTTGAGTTTTGTTATATTCCTTCATTGATTCTTGTTTCTTTCCTCCATCCTCCTATACCATTTATCCCATATCTGGTAGAATTCTGATTCTTCTTTTCATTTTAATTTGTCAACAAGTACAAGGAAACAAGTAGGAAAAACACATGAAAAAATGGCACAAATAAATGGCTATAAATAAGCAGAACATAGCCATAAACACACAAAAAGAGTAGATATCAGTGGTGGGATTCAGCCAGTTCGCACCTATTCGGGAGAACCAGTTGTTAACTTTCTAAGCAGTTTGGAGAACCAGTTGTTGGAATAAATCTCCTTTTGTTTTTTTTCCACACTTCACAGGGCTAATCCTGTAAGGAAGGCAGGAAGGAAACATTCTGGTGTTGTTTCTAGCCTGATCTTTATTGCCCTGCTTACAGAAACTGCCTCTCCGGTTAACCCTTATTACATTGTCACAGCTAAGACGAAGCGCCCATCGACCTGACTGACGTTGAGTTGGCCACGCCCACACAGTCACATGACCACCGAGCCACAGCTACCCAGCCAGTCATTAGGGCAGAGAACTGGTTGTTAAATTATTTGAATCCCACCACTGGTAGATATAAATGGGACAGTAGGACAGGAACGGTAGGCACGCTGGTGCGCTTATGCACGCCCCCTTGGGGACCTCTTAGGAAACGCGCAAGGTCCACAGTAGACAGCTTAAGGTAAAAGGGATGGGGGTTAGAGGAACTAACAACAAGATCGGGTAGGGGTGTTCCACACATTTACTAATCTATTGCTGAAATTGTTTTTCCTGCAATCAAGATTTAGCTTGGATGTGTCCATGAATATTATCTGCAATGTGATAAATATGTGATATTTGCATCTAAAAGTTCAAACGTCCTGTCTACAGCTGAATCTCAGTAATGTCTTTTGTGGAGGAAAAAACAACTATAATGTTGGGTCGGCTTATAATTTATATTTAGAATGTGTCCTCCTAGCACAGTGTTGGTGAACATTTTCGGCAACGAGTGCCGAAACGGGAGCGTGCACGCATGTGCGCACTGGGAAGATGGTTTTCCCACTTCTGGCGCACACATGCACCCCAACCAGCTGGCCTTCGCACATGCATGTATGCCAGAAACCGGAAGACAGGATGGCTAATGCACATGCGCATACTGGAAACTAGAAGATCATCTTCCCAGTGTGCATATGCTCACCGGGCAGCTGCTCTTCCAGTTTCCGGCGCTCCTGTGCACATGAAGTCCATCTGTTCTGGAACCCGAAAGAGCAATGGGTAGCAGCTTGCATGCCCAGAGGGATGGTTCTGCATGTCACTTCCAGCACGTGCGCCATAGGTTTACCATCGCGGTCCTAGCAATCAGAGGTGGGTTGCTCCTGGTTCGGCCCGGTTCAGCCGAACCAGTAATGGAACCGGCAGTGACCCAGGCCTGCCACGCCCCCAAACCTGTTCCCTCGATGCTGCTGGGCCACTGCCATTTTGGATTTTAGTGACTGCGCATGCACGAAGAACAATTTACATTGAACAGTGCCCACATGCGCAGTGCGCATCAGGCACATGTGCATGACATGCATGGGTTGCAAACCGGTAGTAAAATTGGCAACAACCCACCCCTACTAGCAACGTAATAGAAGAACCCAGTGCTGCTTCTTGTACAAATCTGAGCTGTGGCTAAAACTGCAACAGTCTCCCTGTGCAGTAACACAGCTAGTGGTCATTCTGCCAGCTTTTGAGGACTGAATCCAGTCCAATTCTCATTCAGCAGCTCCAAACCCTGATTTCTACTTTTCTTGCAAAAACGTGATGTCCTTATTCTCCTCTCCTAGGACATCAGGAGAACAAAACATTCTTTTGCTGCTAGCTAAATGGTGTCATTTGGAAACGCCTGTGATGTGCCTGTTTCGCCAACGATCTTGAGGTTAACTGCTTGTGACTATCATAAACAGAAAGTAGAAAAGCATTGTAAGCAGGAGAACACCAAGCGTTGTCATTTGTCCTAATCCACGATGATGGCTAGGGAACGCGGTGGCTCAGTGGCTAAGATGCTGAGCTGGTCGATTAGAAAGGTCTGCAGTTCGGCAGTTCGAATCCCTAGCGCCGCATAATGGAGTGAGCTCCCGTGACTTAGCTCACCTTCTGCCAACCTAGTAGTTTGAAGCACGTAGAAAAAATTGGGACCACCTTTGGTGGGAAGTTAACAGAGTTCTGTGCCCCTTCGACGTTTAGTCATGCCGACCATATGACCACGGAGACGTCTTCGGACAGTGCTGGTTCTTCAGCTTTGAAACGAAGATGAGCACTGCCCTCTAGAGTCAGGAAACAACTAGCACATATGTTTGAGGGGAACCTTTACCTTTACGATGATGGCAGATTTTCCAAAAGCTTGCAGTCTTGACATGCAGGCATGGTTCCCAGAGGTAAGTCTGTATTTTCCAGACTCCTGACTTTTCTAGTGATCTTGTTAATTTTCAGGTCTATGTAGCAGTCGACTACGTAACATGGGAATTGCTCCCTTGTACTAAGGACTGTACAATCAAAGCCCGCTCCTAATTCCAGGTAATTCTCAAACCTAAATTCAAAACATTTCTTCAAGAGGTCATCTCAGATCTCTTACAAGAATGTCTCTCTCTCTCTCTTTTATTGGACATTTAAGAGAAAGAAGAGAGATAATCAAGGAAAAGTGAGAACAAGTGTTTCCACCTACCTTTTGACTGGCCCCATCTATCTCTTTCTTCAACTTCTGTCATCATGTGGTCCTCAAGAGGAAAGAAAAACCTGTGAGACTTTCTGACAGTTGTTTTTCCCTCTCAAGGATCATTTCTCATCTACAAACTCCAAATCTAAAGAAGTTTGTCCTCAGGAACAAGATCCAGGATGGAGCTATAGCAATTCCAGCTGTTGGCTCCATTCTTTTTTTTTTTTTTTTGCAATTTGTTTTTATTTTTAAACATAAAAAAACAACATAAAAAATTATCATCCATTACATACAGCATGTCGTTTGGTTACAAGTGTTTTTGCATCCATATTCTCAATTACATATACAATCACAGATTTTCCATCTAATATAACTAAATACCTCACTTTCATTGTACAACTTATATTCAATTACAATTAATATTTTTTTCTTTTCAATAAACCTAATTCCCTTACGTTCTTGATTGTCTGCTTAATAACAATATACCTTTATATAATCACTTATCCCATTCTGAATATTTTTACAATATTAAAAAAGTTTACCAACTATTTATATTTGCATATCACTATTTTCAATTATGTATAAGCTCACCAATCATCTATTGAGTATGTTTATGTTCATTATTGTCCTTGTACATCATGCATTCAAACAAAGATGTCATTCCTTCATTTTTCCACAAGGTATTCTAAATACTCACTTCATATATATACCAATTTTTGTTTACTTCCTTATTAAAATTATTTAATTATTTAAGTATATATTATAAAGATATCCTGCTGTTGGCTCCATTCTTATGTCTATTGAAGTAGCACTCAAATGGGCCAGCTCCATCAGCATCATTCACCCATATCCTGCAATGTAATATATGCCATCACCTGCCAGCTGTGCTTTTAGCTGTCTGTGCAGGATAACAGGTCAGTCTCAGATGAGAAATATTTTTTTTTTTCCAAAAAAGCCTGAACATTAAAAATGGGAACATTATGAAACCAGCAGGATAATATTACTTTTCCTTGGCTGATGCTCTTTCTGACCTCAAGGTCACTATTGCTTTACACCATCAGCATCAAAGGGCCTTTCACGGAAATGCTGTTGTTCAGTTTCTGGACTTGACTATTTCAGTCCATGCGATAATAGTCAGCGCGCAGGTAGTCCTCAACGTACGCCCAAAAATTCTGTTGCTAAGCGAGATGCTTGTTAAGTGAGTTTTGTCTCATTTTACGACCTTTCTTGCTGTAGTTGTTAAGTGAATCCCTGCAGTTGTCAAGTCGATAGCCCGGCTGTTAAGTGAAATTAGCTTCTCCGTTGACTTTGCTTGTCAGAAGGTCGCAAAAGGGAACCACATGAAACCCAGGATGCTGCCACCGTCATAAATAGGAGTCATGTTGCCAAGTGTCTGAATGTTGATCATGTGACCATGGGGATGCTGCAAGAGTCGTTAAGTCTAAAAATAAATTCATCAATCACTTTTTTCAGTGCCGTAACCTCAAAAAGTCACTAAACAAACAGTTGTAAGTCGAGGGTGGGCTGTAAATCTGACCTTCTCTCCTGCTCTGTGTAGCAAATTGATTGAGCAAAATCAGAAAGGGAAAATCATCGTCCCCTGTGGCTTCTTCATTTCCTCGTAGGACTGTCACCGGCTATTTCTCTCCGTTTTAGAGTTTTTGAATTCCGTTCTTATGGGAAAATATGTCTGCTTAATGCATGTGTTGATCGGTGTAGGTCGAGGTTGATAGGATTGAAAGAGTTGTTTCTTCAATTTGATAGTATCCACATGATCAGAGCATGTGTGCGTGCATGTCAGGGGTGGGTTCCTGCCAGTTCTAACCTCTTCTATAGAAGAGGTTCCACAAATCTACAGTGCTGTTTAGAACCGGTTCCAGCTCCATCCCCCCGCCCGTCCGCACATCATCAAGATGAAGAGCGAGAGGAGGAATTCTGGGAGTTGAAGTCCACAAGTCTTAAAACTGTCAAGTTTGAACACCCCTGGTTTTTTTTTCTAAAAAGTTAGGGGTGCGAGGGTCTTGTAACTTGACAGCTTTAAGACTTGCGTGCTTCAAATGCCAGAGTTTCTGAGCCAACATTTTGGTTGCTAAGCAAGAACGTTGTTAAGTGAGTTTCACCACATTTTACAAGTTGGCCATGCCCACCAGTCACATGGCTGGCAAGCCACTCCCACAAAGCAGGCCACACCTACAGAAGAGGCTCTAAAAATGTTGAAACCCACCACTGGTGCATGTGCATAAAATGAGCACAGCATGTAAAGGCTGAGTCCTTTAATTGGTGCTCTTAATTAAGCATTTTCCAACCAGGGTATTACTAATAGATGCATAGGTAAGATGCTCTTTGTGATGATCTTCGACCAGCAAATTAAACAATCAGCTTCTTACAAGAGTAAGCAATGAAGGCAAAGGCTGGCCTTCCGGAAGAAAAACCAAATATCTATATTACAAATAAATAATTATTATTATTATTATTATTATTATTATTATTATTATTATTATTATTATTATTTCTTTTATTCATTAAACATGAAACTCAGTCAACTGAACATTTAAAGATGTGTCACAAATACTATTGACTGGTGCTAATGGCCGATACGAGTTGCTGCCCACATCCTAGCTATCGGTCAAATACCTTAAGATGTACGATGTTCCGAGTAGCGCGTTGTTTTTTTTTGCAGTTCCGCTGATGTTATTGTAGGAAGTGGCAATTTCTTGATGTGTTTTGTAAAATTCTTGGACAAGTGGTACCAAGTGTCCTGATGACAATGGGTATCACTGTTATATGTTCCATCCATAATCGCTTGGTTTTGATGGCCACGTCGTGATATTATGTGATTTTCCCCCCCAGTTATTTTTCTTCGACTCTGGCATCTCCTGGTTCAGCGATATCAATTAATAATAATAATAATAATAATAATAATAATAATAATAATAATAATAATCTGGCGCATAATACACCAGACATCACACTGGTTGAGAAAAATAAGGTCACAATCATAGACATCGCAATACCAGGTGATAGCAGGGTCGCCGAGAAGGAACATGAAAAAATCGCAAGATACCAGGACTTAAAAATCGAAATTCAACGACTATGGCACAAACCAGCAGTGGTAATTCCAGTGGTAATTGGCACACTGGGTGCTATTCCAAAAGCACTGGAATTACATTTAAAACAGTTAAAAATTGACAAAATCACCATCAGTCAAATGCAAAAAGCCGCACTGCTTGGATCTGCACGCATATTACGAAAATACGTTACGACGTCCTAGGCCCCTGGGTGGGGCCCGACTAGTAACCAATGCCAAATCCGGCGAAACAACTGGCCGCTGTGATACAATTGTATAATAATAATAATAATAATAATAATAATAATAATAATAATAATAATAATAATAATAATAATAATAATAATTTATTATATATATAATATAGTAATCAATAATTATTATTATTATAATCAATGATGATGATTAACAACAGCAATGTCAAACATCCAGATTTGCCTATCCCAGGTACTTGGTAAGGACTCAACAGTTAGACAAATCTGAATATCTGGCTCAATGTGCGGTGATCAATACATAATACATTTAATTTTAACTGGATTTTAAATTTAAGGCCTCTATTTTTTAAAGTTTTATATGGCATTTTTACTGAATGATTGTAAGCTGCCTTGAGTAGTCTTTGTTGAGATAGATGGCATATAAGTTTAATAAACAATACAATCAAATCACGGAGTGTTACAGAGATGACGGTGTGCCTTCAAGATCTGGGAAATAGGAGACTTTTGCTAAGGATACAACTTGGATTTCAATCCTTGATCTGGCGGGTGAGCGAGGTGAAAACAAGGCTTTCCACTTCCATCGCGTCTTGCTGGCCATGCGCAGAGGACTGTGGAATAAGAATAAGCGAATACTTTCCTTTTTAAAATTTAAAATCAGTATACATGTGAGTGTATGAAAATGAAAATGAAAAAAAAAATATTACTCAAAAAAATAAAAATAAATAAAATCTCTTCGATGAGGTTGACCTCAGGCTCTCGGTACTTGGCAAATTGAACGGCTCCGCAAATTAAAGACTAAACATGGCGCTATGTCCGACTGACAATATTTTGTGCAAACTCAGCTTCACTGGACATTTATGCTTTGTTAGAAATCAGCTGCCTCTCTGGTCAGGGTGCTGGCTTCAAGAAGAGTCCCTCCCCATAAACTCAGCTAGTGAGATTGTTAGTGGCAGCTTGTTTTGATGCCTGTGTTTGGGTATTGAAGGCATAGGAAGGGAGGGAGAAAGGAGGGGAGGGGAGGGGAGAGGAAAGTAGAGGAAGGGAAGGGAAGAGACAGGACGAGACAGGAGAGAAAAGGAAAGGAAGAGAAAGGAGAGGAGGAGAGGAAAGGAAAGGAGAAGACAGGAGAGGAAAGGAAAGAAGGAAGGGGCAGGAGAGGAAAGGAAAGGAAGAGAAAGGAGAGGAGAGGAAGAGTGGAAAGAAAAGGAGAAGACAGGAGAGGAAAGGAAAGGAAGAAAAAGAAGAGGAGAGGGAAGGAAAGGAGGAAAGGAGAGGAGAGAAAAGGAAAGGAAGAGAAAAGAGAGGGGGAGAGGAGAGGAAAGAAGAGGAAAGGAAAGAAGAAAAGGAAAGGAAGAGAAAGAGAAAGGAGGAGAGGAGGAAAGGAAAGGAGAAGACAGGAGAGGAAAGGAAAGGAAGAGAAAAGAGAGGGGGAGAGGAGAGGAAAGAAGAGGAAAGGAAAGAAGAAAAGGAAAGGAAGAGAAAGAGAAAGGAGAGGAGGAGAAGAGAGGAAAGAAGGAAAAGAAAGGAAAGAAGGAAAGGAAAGAAGGAAAGGTGTACAGATCAGACTGTGAATCATTCACTCCTTCTCCATCCAGCCTACTTAACGGGTTTGTGACTGTGTTGATAACATGAGAGGAGAAATCGGTGCACAAACCACCTGGACCTCCTAGAGGAAAAGCTGGATATTCATTTAAGATCAAAACCGAGAGAGGATTTGGAAGGCCTGTCGGTGGAAGGCGATGGGGCGAATGCCAGCTCCCCCTCTGCTCTTGATCTAGAACCCAGACGCAGCTAGCACCCCTCTTCCTTCAGCAGGCAAGCAAAACCTCTCTTCAAGGCCCAATGCACAAACACAAAACAAACCCTTGTGGCCTTAGCAGGGCTGCTCAGGGAGGCTGTGGGCAAAAAGGCACTTTCATTTCCATTCATTAGGCAGGAGTAAGCATGGGGCCTGGTGCAGCTGTGCCTCAGCTGACCTCTCTGAGTTATGGATGACCCCAAAGGAGGTGAAATCAAGGGACATATTTATTACCTATCTTTCCCCTATGAGTCCCCAGCAGCCTCCTCTGCATAATGAAAGGGGGTCCTTTAATGAAGCTGCCACCAAAATGATCTTGGCCATCTGTCCCAACCCCTTTGGAAGGGTTAGGCAGCCTCTTCCATCACCTCCACCAGGTAGGAGAGTTTCTTGATGATGGGAACTGTAATCTAAAACATTTGAAGCAGCTGCTTGAAGGTAGAAGCATTTCTTGGGGATGATGGGAACTGTAATCCAAACATTTGGAGCAGCTGCTTGAAGGTAGGGACGTTTCTTGGGGATGATGGGAACTGTAATCCAAAATATTTGGAGCAGCGGATTCCATCTGCTTCAGGCTTTTCCGGTCCCAAGTGAGCTAATATTGTCTCTACTTGAATTCTAGTTTGTCTAGTGGAAACAGATGAACATGAATTTACAAAATCTGAGCACAAAAAGTTTGCCCCAATTTCTTGTTGCTGGAACTCCATGGCAGACAAAATGATGGGATATAATTCCAGGGTGGTTTTTATTTTCAAAATCATCATGTATTTCAAAATGGATTTTCTGAAGGCAGGAGAGAGCCAAGTATCCTAAACATGATCGATTATGTGATTGTCAGATAGGAAGTGAGAGAAAGAGAAAGAGAAAGAAAAAGAAAGGGCAGTCTGTGTTCTATATTCCACAAGTAATAGCTGGGAGTCGATCACTAGTGCACGACCAATTAGAGGTAGTCCTCGCTTAACGTCCTCGCTTAACAACCATTCAAAGTTACAACTTTTGAAAAGAGAATTGCAATCTATTTCAAAGGGACAACTGCACATATGGAGAGAGAGAGAGAGAGAGAGAGAGAGAGAGAGAGAGAGAGAGAGAGAGAGAGAGAGAGAGAGAGAGAGAGAGAGAGAGAGAGAGAGAGAGAGAGAGAGAGAGAGAGAGAGTGTCAGTCATGGGATCTCATTTTGGGTCTTGCCGACTGGCTCACAATTACAACTGGCAGTATCTTGGCAACATGAAACAGCAAAGAACACCCAGTGGATGTGCAGGATTCATTTAACAACCTTGCAATTTGCTTAATGACTATACAATTCACTTAGCAACTGCAATGACTCACATCTTAGCCACATTTTACTCCTGCTTCTTTATAGCTCAATTGTAAACCGGTTCACTCAAAAGCAACTTCCCCTACAATCACTCTATGCTTCCAGGTAAATATGTAGGTAAAGGTAAAAGGTTTCCAGTCATGTCTGACTCTAGGGGATAGTGGTCACCTCCATTTCTTAGCCAAGGGAGTCAGTATTATCTAAAGACTTTTCTGTGGTCAAGTGTCCAGCATGGCTTTATGAAAAACGCTTTACTTTAAAAAATGCTTTACTTTATTGTCATTGTATGTATATACACAGTATACACCTACAACGAAATTCACATAACACCCAGAGACCAGGCCCAACACACATAACAATCCCCCCCACACACACACACCAAAAAGTCACCTGCCCTTAAACCCCCCCAAACAACAGAACAAGTAATGCTGTCCAATAGCTCGTTGATGGTGGCCCTTTAATTCATGGTTGAGTGCAATTATAGCTGTGGGATAAAAGCTATTCAGAAGACAGTGTGGCCCTAGTTGTAATTGTTCTGTATCTTCTGCCAGAAGGCAACAGTCTAAAAAGATTGTTAGCAGGATGGAAAGAGTCTCTGAGAATGTTATGCAACTTCCTCAGACAGCGAGATGAGAAGATGTCATCCAGGGCTGGTAGCTGGAGCTGGTGATATTCTGGGCAGTTTTAATGATTCTCTGTAGAGCTTTTTTGTCCTCTGCAGCTGCTCCCATATCATGCCGTATGTCAGGACACTCTCAATAGTGCTGTAATAGTAGGACAGAAGTAGATGCTGAGATAGATTTTATCTTCCTTAGCATTCTCAGGAAGTACAGCCTCTTCTGTGCCTTTATGTTAGGGTGCACGAAATGCTGTTACCTTCCCACCAAAGTGGCACCTATTAATCTATTCAGAGTTGCATGCTTTCGAACTGTTAGGTGGACAGCAGCTGGAGCAAGAAATGGGAGCTCATCCATTGCACAGCACTCAAGTCTCGAACCCAAGCGGTCAGATCTCCATCCAACAAGCTCAGCATCTTTAGCCACTGAGCTTTCACACCCTCTGGTAAATATGAAGGATTCAATTGTGGCTCCTGATTCCACTAAGTTGACTCAGGAATTCGGGGAGTTGAAGTCCACCAATTGTAAAGTTGCCATAGTAGCCCACTTCTGGCTTAGGGTGAGTTGGGACCAGCCAAAACAACTGAAACAGGAGAATCAGTTTGGTCTAGTGGTGAAGGCACCAGGCTAGAAAGCAGGAGACCCTGAGTTCAAGTTCTACCTTAGCCAGGAAAGCCAGCTGGGTGATCTTGGGCCAGTCCTTCCCTCTCTCTCAGCCCAACCCACCTCACAAGGTTGTTGTGGTGGGGAAAATGGAAGGAGGGAGGTGTGTTGATATGTTCACTGGCTTGAGTTATTTGTAAAAATAATAAAGGTGGGATACAAATAAATTAATAATAAAACAAAGAACAAGAGGAAAAGAAAATCTATATATATAAAAGGGAAGTACCACTCATGCATCATCATGAAATCTCCAGAACTGTAAAGTCTACAAACTTGAAATTCAGCACTTATGTTCCTCTTGGCTTCTAGGTGCTCATTAACAAAGGGTTTTTCTAAATGACCATCAGATCATCAATATTTCTTATACAACATTATATTAACACATGTTGACACTAAGGAGTTAGACGTTCTACTCCCCCTCCCCATCTGAAAGGAACTCTGTTCCAACTGCCAGTTGCCTTAAATGGGCGTGACCAGTGCATGACTCATCTGGCTTGTGAGCTGGCCCGATCACATGGTTTCATAGTGAAGCATGGGTATCCAGCTAGTGTCTGGATAATTCCATTGGGACATCCGGAAGCTAGCAGAGATTTAACTTCCTGGGACACTTTGCTACTAACCTAACGGATGTCAAAATTTCTGCATCCCACAATTAGGCATCCACACAGCCTTCTGCTGTGGGGTTGCAGCAGTCGGAGCCCCAAGTCAATCCATTGTTCCCCTGCTGAGTGAGCCCCATTATTATTATTATTTTCCCTCTTTTCCACTGGGCTGGAGAAGGTGGTTCCTACAGTCAGGACAGAATGATTGATGGCTTTGCACTCCAAAGGAATGAATTACAAATATTGATTAGATTCTCATCTGCTTGGGCCAGGATGGGGTGCGTTGAGGCCAGTCCAAGGTGATGGGGGAGGATAGAGGAAAGAAGAAAGGAGGCGACTGGCAGGAGAGGAAGGGAGGCAGTTAATTCAAAAAATTAATTGCTGTCAAGTGGATTTGGATCCCAATCAATCAAGGTCAGGACAGTTGTGATTCCCCGTCAATAGAAGCATGGACTGGTGCACTGCAGTGGCCCAGCTTCTCTGCTAATTGGCCGGGGAGGGGGGGTGTTAGAGGCCCTGCCTCTCGCCTATACATCCCAAAACAGGCTGCGGCTGATGCAGAACGAAGCAGGAGTATGGGTTGTGCCGTTTCCTTCTGGGGAAGCCGTGAACTCCTGCAAGCCGTTACCCTTTGCCGTGGCGTGTAGCACATTCTCCGTGTTACTCCTTTACACACCGGCAGTGTTTATATGACATGCTTAGCTGAGCAGAGGGTGTTAGCATGTTGTGCAAACACAATTGTAGAATGGACTGGCGTGGATCATGTAGGATGGACTGGAAGGTCTCCAGAAAGGTGATTTGCAGGAGAATCCCGCGGGTGGAGTTCAGTAACGCAACAAATGAAGAGATCAAAAAAAAAGAAGGAATCAGTATTGCCTACCATTCTTCTGGCTGTGGATTTATCTTTGGTAAATGTTGCTCTTTCACCGAGAGACCTCTGCGCAGATTTAGAATCAAAGCTGGAGGTTTAGTCTACATTGCATTAATTTGTGATATGGGTAAAGAGAGTTAAATATTGGTCAGATGTATGCCTGTAGAGAGACGCAGTGGCGCAGTGGCTAAAACACTGAGCTTGTCAATCCGGAAGGTCAGCAGTTCGGTGGTTCGAATCCCTAGCGCTGTGTAATGGAGTGAGGTCCCGTTACTTGTTCCAGCTTCTGCCAATCTAACAGTTCTAAAGCATGTAGAAATGCAAGTAGAAAAATAGGAACCACCTTTGGTGGGAAGGGAACAGCGCTCTGTGCGCCTTCGCCATTTAGTCATGCCGGCCACATGACTACGGAGAAGTCTTCACACAGCGTTGGCTCTTCGGCTTTGAAATGGAGATGAGCACCGCCCCCTAGAGTTGGGAACGACTAGCACATATGTTCAAGGGGAACCTTTACCTTTAATTATCAAAGGGCCAGATTAAGATGGCAGCTCCAATGCCTGCACAAGTGTGAAGATCACTTGGAAATGTTGGGATAAGAGGAGTGTGTTTGTGGCAGATGTTTCACTATCCAACTAGATAACTTCATTACTTTATTTCCTAGTTAGATGATGAAACATCTGCGAGCAAATCTCTAAAGCTCAGACACCACCAAGAACGCCACAGTTCAGCTTTACCTACAGAAATCCCAAAGGTGCTTTTGGTCAAGAGGTAATGAATTTTCTTTATTTTCCCTCGAAGGTGTTTTGCTTCTCACGCAAGAAGCTTCTTCCCTTCTAACCGAATGGTTGGGAATGGAAGGATTTATATTCCTTGCAGTCATCTGGTCATTCACGCCCTTTCTGGGAGTTGTTTAGGGGAATTGGAACTACTCAGAAAGAGTGTGAATAACCAGATCACTGCAAGGAATGTAAATCCTTCCATTCCCCATCATTCAAGTCTTAAAGGAAAAAACGATGAAAATCCAGTTCCCTCTTTGAGACATTTAGCTACAGATATTCTCGCCCATGGGAATGTTAGGATGGTACTTATTCCTTGCCTTACCTACTTCACAGAGTTGACGTAAAGGAGCAATGTATCCGGGAGTGTGAAGGATGGTGTATATTGTTTTTAGTTCCTTGAAAGAAAGGAGAGGGATGAGCAAATGTTTTTGCTGTGGAATGATCGACCACTTCGAATGGAATCCTTAATGTGAGAAGAATAGGATAGCTGCAAAAACAGCTAAAATGAATTTGTATTAAAAAGTATACATTTTTTAAAATGATTTTTTTTTGACAGAGCATTGATAGGGAAGTCACGTCTCTCCAGATATTGCAGAAGTATTATTTTTAACATTTCTGGCCTCTGGCTGTGTTCATTAGCTCTGCAAAGATTTCTGTTCTTCCAGTTCCCCGCCACAATCCATCCATCACATGACCTGTTTCTCTCTTTCTCTCCTTTCTTTGTCTTTCTCTTCTCTTTCTCTCTCTCTCTATCCTTTCTTTATCTCTCCTCACTCGCTCTTTTTTCTCTCTATTACACTCTTTTCTCTCCCTCCCTCCATTCTCTCTCCCCTCTCTCCTTCCTCCCTCCCTCTCTCTCTCTCTCTCTCTCTCTCTTTTTTTTTCTCTCTCTCTCTCTCCCTGACCTTCATTCATTCTTCTTTAGTTGTCTTTGTCCCTGAGGCCACTTATCCAACAGCAATGCTTTCCCCCCCCCCCCTTGGATAGCATGGAAACATGTACAGTATATGCAAAAGGATTAACCTTCTTACTGGACCACCAATTTCAGGATTTGTACAATACATTGAAACATAAAATAATCAGACTGCCTGGGTTTCTACAATATCCTAAATTATTGGGCAGGGGGAGGTTAAAATCACTGGATAGCACTGAATTTGGGGTCTTTGTGACTGCAAGATCTCAGTCTGTTAGGTCACCTCTGATCAGGTCACCATTGGAAACATAGCTCCATACCAGTTGAAAGACCATGATTTCCTCTTCTCCTCTTGCAAAAGTCAAAGGGAAAGGAGAAGACACTTCTCCTGGGTTGTGTCTTTAAGAGGAAAGAGAAGAAGGACATCTCTTTGTCAAAGGTTTGAACCAGGGCTTCTTTCATGGACCTTCCAGCTAATTTCCAACTTGTTAGAATAGAATAGAATAGAATAGAATAGAATAGAATAGAATAGAATAGAATAGAATAGAATAGAATAGAATAGAATAGAATAGAATAGAATAGAATAGAATAGAATAGAATTCTTTATTGGCCAAGTGTGATTGGACACAAAAGGAATTTGTCTTTGGTGCATAGGCTCTCAGTGTACATAAAGAAGAATAGAATAGAATGGAATGGAATGGAATGGAATGGAATGGAATGGAATGGAATGGAATGGAATAGAATAGAATAGAATAGAATAGAATAGAATAGAATAGAATTCTTTGTTGGCCAAGTGTGATTGGACACACAAGGAATTTGCCTTGGGTTCATGTGCTCTCAGCATACATGAAAAGACATGAAAAGATACATTCATCAAGAACCATGTTCTCTGCAAAGTGCTGGTGTTGCTACTTTAGATCTTAAAATCCTAGTGTCTTCATTTCATAAATCCCCATCCTTTTCTATGGAATAAAGATGCTTTTCCTGGGAAGATGGCCGAATTTCCAGAGGAGGAATCAGCTTTGCACAATGAGAGCTACAGCCAAATCCATTCCCCCGCCCCCACAAAAGCTGTTCCTTAAGTTACTCCAGAATTTCTACCCCGGAGAAATTCTGGAGTCCTTGTTCAGTCCATTGAGGATGATCACACTTTGCCGTAGAACACATTCCTGCTTAGCGATTGTAGAAAGAACCTTTCAGCTTGCAAGTTGTTTGCTGCCTGAAGGGCAACCGTACCTTTGTCTTCCTTGCTGCACTGCAGTCAGCTACGCGTGCCGGGTGCCCTCTGCAATGCCACTGCATCTAGTTGGCTGCTGCAAAGGCTAGCAAATAGCCCCGTTTTCTTCTGCCAGGGTGGGACAAGGCCACGGAGGGCAGGCTGGGTGAGAAGGGAACGTTCTTCCTTCTCGTGGATGCTGTAGAGATGATTTCGCAGGATGGCATAAGAGCATCCGCAGATCATTTTAAAAGTTAAAACTTTGTGTTCTCATGCTCCCACTGTTTGGTATTATTTTTCCTCTGCATTTATAGAATATAGAATAACAGAGTTGGAAGGGACCTTGGAGGTCTTCTAGTCCAACCCCCTGCTTAGCCAGGAAACCCTACATCATTTCAGACAAATGGTTATCCAACATCTTCTTAAAAACTTCCAGTGTTTGAGCATTCACAACTTCTGGAGGTAAATTGTTCCACTGATTAATTGTTCTCACTGTCAGGAAATTTCTCCTTAGTTCTAAGTTGCTTCTCTCCTTGATTAGTTTCCACCCATTATTTCTTGTCCTGCCCTCGGGTGCTTTGGAGAATAGCTTGACTTCCTCTTCTTTGTGGCAGCCCCTGAGATATTGGAAGACTGCTATCATGTCACCCGTAGTCAATTGAGGGCTGTGATTTCCTTCTGCTAAGCAGGAACAGGTGACTTGGGATCTGGGGAATTACTCCCTGTGAAAGCAAAAAATAAACGAACAGGCTAGAAAAATATTAGGGAAATGAAGCTACTATTTTATAGAGGTTTTTTATATACACAGGTAGTCTTTGGCTCACAACCATTTGTTCAGTGCCCATTCGAAGTTACAGTGGCACTGAAAAAAGTGACTTGCGTCCAGTTTTCACCCTTATGACCATTGCAGCATCTCCGCAGACACGTGACATGCACTGTGTTGCACTGTGATCATGTGGTCACCCCTTGTAACCTTCCTGGCCAGCTTCCAACAAGAAAAGTCAATGAGGGAAGCTAGATTCATTTAATGAGTGCACACTTCCCTTAAAAACTGCAGTGGTTTGTTTAATAGCTGTGGCAAGAAAAGGTTGTAAAATGGGGCAAAGCTCACTTAACAACTGCCTCACTTAACAATGGAAACTTTGGGTTCAGTTGTGGTCATAAGCCGGGGTCTTACCTGTATTCACATAGGCCAGGGATGTCTAACTCAAGGCCCAGGGGTGGGATTTGGAAATAGCGAAGGAACAGCCCGCGGTGCCTCTGCCAGCAAAAATGAACCTTAGAACCTCTCCCCGTGGAGATTCGTACCCTCACCACCCTGCAGACCTTCCGCACAGCCCTCAAGATCTGGCTATCCCGTCAGGCCTGGGGTTAAAGATTATAATCCGTCCCCGCCCGAATGATGAATGTTGCTTCCATTTTTAATTATGTATTGTTTCTATATGTCATTGTGTGTATTCCCTTCCCCATAAGTTGTAAGCCACCCTGAGTCCCCTCAGGGAAAAGGGCGGCCTATAAATAAACTTATCTACATCTACATCTACAACCTTGAGAGGGCTGTGTATGGCCCTCCCGAGCTCCGTTTTACTGGCAGAGGGTTGCAGGAGGCCGTTGCAGCCAAAAACGGAGCTTGGGAGCCTGTTTTTGCTGGCAGAGTGCTCAGACCACCCCAGGTGCCCCCAACAGAAGTGATGTTGAGCTGGCCACACCAGGGGTGGGTTCTGGATTCCCTTCCAACCGGTACGGTTGGAATGGCCCTGGAGTTACCCACATGCACACACATGGTGCACACATGCATTCTAGTGTCAAAGGAAACTTCCGCAAGCCTCTGCGATGCTCCAGCAGCTCCACGCCGTACGCACACCATCCGCGTGCGCGGAAGCGCAAACAGCATAAAACACCGATAAGGAGCGCAGGCAGGTGGGTGGGCCCTCTGGAGCACTGTACCGGAACGGTATCCAGTGCTCCGGGCAGGATCCGGTACGCCTGTACCGGGGCATACCACCTGCAACCCACCACTGGGCCACACCCACCCTGACCATGCCCACTCTGAGAAAGGGAGGAAGGGAGGAGAAAGGAAGGAAGGAAGGAAGGAAGGAAGGAAGGAAGGAAGGAAGGAAGGGGACAGAGGAGAGGCGAGTAAAGGAGAGGAAAGTAAGGGGAGAGTAAGGGAGGGAGGGGACAGGAGAATAGCAATAACAGTTAGACTTATATACCACTTCATAGGGCTTTCAGCCCTCTCTAAGTGGTTTACAGATTCAGCATATTGCCCCCAACAACAATCCGGGTCCTCATTTTACCCACCTCGTAAGGATGGAAGGCTGAGTCAACCCTGAGCCGGTGAGATTTGAACAGCCGAACTGCAGAACTGCAGTCAGCTGAAGTAGCCTGCAGCGCTGCATTTAACCACTGCGCCACCTCAGCTTTTAGGAGAAGAGGGGAGAGGAGAGGGGAGAGGAGAGGAAAAGCCTGAATGAGCTAGGTAGATGATATAAAATATAATGACAGCTAATTTTTCACATAATCCAACTATCTGTCTATAGAGGTTTTCTTTTCTTGGAGGGGGGAACTGTGGCTCTACCAAATGTTCAACCCTAGCAGTATTCCAGCAGAACCAAGCCTTCTGCTAAGACTGGACAGGGCTGCCTGCAGC
Organism: Thamnophis sirtalis; assembly: GCF_051295495.1. Lineage (NCBI taxonomy): Eukaryota > Metazoa > Chordata > Lepidosauria > Squamata > Natricidae > Thamnophis > Thamnophis sirtalis. The sequence continues at coordinate 15,870,790 of NW_028261393.1, read as the reverse complement.
GGTACAGCTCCATGTAGCCTTTGAACTAATTTTAAAACATCTTATATAAAGAACCATTTCAGATCTCTGGAGGAAGCTTGTTGTACCTACTTGCAGCCTGCTGTTCAGAGAAGAGGTTTTTGGAAAGAAGGAACAAATGCTGTCAGAATTGGGTAGCTTTTCTTATTTCAGCACCGGTAGGTGGACAGAGCCATTCTGCCCATTCCAATCCAGCTCAGAGGGCACCCAGAATTCCACTGTTCCCCAGCCGGAGATGGTCATTGTTTTGTCCCTCTGTCTCCATCGCTTTCGTCTCTTCACTCCACTTAATGACAAGACCAACCTGTCTGTTACCTCTTCCCTGGGACCCTTGATTATTTCTCCTGCAAATTGCTAACACCCCTACTCCCCCTCTGAAAACGGCACCTTAATAGATGTCCGTGAACATTTGAAGCTCCTCACAGCGCTTCAAAGAAGATAGCCCTTTGGTCACAAGTGGGAAAAAAAACGATCTAATTTTCTTCCCTCCTCCTCCTCCTCCTTCTGGGAAGACCCTTTCATCAAAGTGGTTTTGTCGGTGCAACATAGTAGCTAAAGATTCCAAGCTACAATTAAGGCTGTCTCCCGCGCATACCTTGCTTCTGCTATGAACTCAATTCTCCATGCCTCCCAGCATCCATGAGATGGGAAATGATTGTTCAAACTTATTTTACAAGGTTGTTATTAAGCGGACAACCGGATAAAGCATGATGGAAAAGGCTCTGAACATTTGAAAGTGTTATACAGATATGAAGCTTCATCCTTATTAGTGTTACTCAATGCCCTTAAGCGCTCAGACATGTGTGTGTGTGTGTGTGTGTGTGTGTGTGTGTGTGTGTGTGTGTGTGTGTGAATATTTTATTTCTTTTCCCTTTCCTCAGCATTTCCTGCTGGCTGTTTTGCTGCTCTTTAATTAATTGCCTCCTAGTCCCCTGCTTTTGCTCTGCCATGTGATTATTGTGTTTTATTCATTTTGATTACTGTTTAATTTATAGTATTGGATGTCAGCAGTTTATTATCAATGCTACAGATCTTCAGAAATCAAAGGGTAAGATATTGTTGTCGACCAAATAGGCAAAACAAGGAAGGCAGAGCGAGTTTGAAAAGTGACATTACGATGAATGGGTGCTGAATGTGATTTTTAAAAATAATTTATGAAAGTCTAACTCTTTTTTTTCCAAATAGTGATAGCATGAACCTATTATATACATATGTAATATGTTTTGGGTGCAAAATGGATCTCCTGATCATTTTTTCTATTCTAAATCTTGATTTCGTAGGCTAGCATAATCTTATACTGGGTTTTGGAACCTTGGCCATTTTAAGCTGTCTGGACTTCAACTCCCGGAATTCCCCATCCAGCATTCAATTCAATTTTGGGAATAAAAATCCACACCACTGTGGCCAAAGTTGAGATACATGGCTATAAACGAAGTGAGCATGGATAGGCCTGTGCAGATAATGTCCCGAGCATGTTGCATGAACCAGAATGCCAGGTTTAGCCATAATGTGATTTATTGATTGTGGGTGCCATGCTACATGAACATAGCAATTGTGCTTTACTGATTTAGATTTATGGGTTAGCATGTGGTTGCAATAGCAATAGCAGTTAGACGTATATACCGCTTCATAGGGCTTTCAGCCCTCTCTAAGCGGTTTACAGAGTCAGCATATTGCCCCCAACAACAATCCGGGTCCTCATTTTACCCACCTCGGAAGGATGGAAGGCTGCGTCAACCCTGAGCCGGTGAGATTTGAACAGCCGAAATGCAGTCAGCTGAAGTAGCCTGCAGTGCTGCATTTAACCACTGTGCCACCTCGGCTCTTTGCATGAGCCCAAGTGATAAGAACGCCATTGAACCGAAGGAAACCCTCCTATTGTACACATCTGGTCCATCCCTTTCAAATTTGGTGCCCTCCAGATGTTTGGAACCCATCTATCATCAATCCCTGGCCTGTGAACAATGTTGCAATCCAAGGGACCTGGAGAATATTACTTTGACTGCTGTCACCATGGATGCATGTCTATGCGACCTTTCAGTATACCTGAGTCCCATTACAATCAATGAAGCCAAGATGGAAACAAACAATCGACTCACCAAAGGATGTGATTTGAAAGAGCTTTATTCAGACCATGGAGCCAGAACGTCCTATACCTGTGATGGCAAACCTATGGCATGCATGCAGAGGTGGCACACAGAGCCCTCTCTGTGGGCACAGATGGCATCGCCAGCTGCTCTTCCGGGTTCCATCACGCACCTGCATGCCGGACATCTGGTCCAGCATGCATGCTCACTGGCCAGCTGTTTTCCTCTGGGTTCCAGTGCACACATACACACCGGTGCACATGCGTTTGCCAGAACCCAGAAGAGGGCGTCTATCTGGCTGTCCGGCACGCATGTGCCCAACGGAACCAGGAAGAGCAGCTGGCTGCTGCACACATGCGCACTGGACAGCTGCCCTCTTCTGGGTTCTGGTGCTCTGGCAGGCACACTCCAGTTTTGGCACTTGGTGCCAAAAAGGTTTGTTGTCCCTGTCCTATGTGTTCTTCTCAAAGAGGTCCAAGAGATTTTGGCTTGGCTTTATCCTCCAAAAGAAACAAGATCTTTTCTGAGCAGAGAAGGTGCAGCAGGAGAAAAGAAGCGATTGCAAGCTGTCCTCCAACTCTTTCCACTTCCCTGAAAAAACCCACCGACCTCCTTTAGCATCTAACACTCCTGACGCAGCCTAACCACAGCTCAGATGAGTTTATTGGTAAGTTCAACCCTTCTGTAATTGTCTGGTTCCAAAATTAAGAGAGCCTCTCAGGGCAAACACGGCAGGAGATCCACCATCATAATTTGGTTCCAGCGGGATGGCGTATTTGTTTTTTTTTTGGAGCAAAGGCAGAGAGTTAAGAAGACTCCCTTAACAATTAAAAAAGTACATACACTTTTGAATATTACAGCATATTACAGATTTCTGCAGCGGATTGAGAGAGCTGCAAAGCACCAAAGCTAATTATGTATAAAACTGTGCCGACTGAGCTACCGCCGGCCTCTTTGATGATTACTCGGTTCTATCTTGGCGTCTCCCAAATCTTCAGTGGCAAACAGAACTGGTTAATCTGAAATTTGATTCAACCCGGCGAGAGTGAACTAGTAGAGAAATGCATCTGCAGAAACAGCATGGAAGAGAAGCAGCAGCCCAAAAGGTGCCCCGGTGAAGTCAGAGTAGACTGGAAGCTTCAAGCTCTCTTCATTTTAAGTTTAAGCTCTCTACAAGAATCTGATCTACTAACAGTCCAAGCAAATTGGCAGTAGGTGGAATTCAAGGTAGGATGGACTTAGATCTCTTGTGGGCATGAAGAGACTCATGACTAGAATGATTCTGGCTCCCATGGATGGCAATGGCATCAAGTGGAGCTTGCTGCCAGCATGTTTTGGCCCAACGAGTATCAGGTGAGGCTAGGATTGCAATCAGGCACAATAAATCAGGAAGCAAGGCAGTTAAAATGACGACAGGTTTATTGCATGCTAACGGTGTCTACAAGAATCTGAACTACTACCGCTACTACTAAAGAATCTCAATTACTGAAAACAAATTGGTGGTAGATAGGAGTCAACAGAATTCAAGGTGGACTGGACTTAGATTTCTTGTGGGCATGAAGAGACTCATGACTGATGACGTGTTTCACCCCTCCCTCTCTTGGGCTCAGCCTGGTCATCTCCTAGTAAACTATTGAAAAAGGAATCAGAAAAGTGACATGACTGGTGGGATTCAGGCTACTAGAAGGAAGGCTGGTCATCATCCTAAAGAAGAAGTTTACTCCCATTAGGAGCTGAAGATACAATACAATGTGTTCTGTTGGCTACTGACTAGTAGCTATTGACAACCAAGCCAAGATACAACTAGTTCTCAACTAGCTGTATCTATCACAATTGAGACTAAAATTATGTTGCTAAGGAAGACGGTGTTTAAGTGAGTTGCACTGTCTTCTAGTCCAACCCTCTGCTCAGGCAGGAAAACCTATACCACTTCAGACCAATGCTTGTCCAATCTCTTCTTAAAAACTTCCAGTGTTGGAGCATTCGCAACTTCTGGAGGGAAGCTATTCCACTGATTAATTGTTCTAACTATCAGGAAATTTCTCCTTAGTTCTAGGTTGCTTCTCTCCTTGATGGGTTTCCATCCATTGCTCCTTGCCCTGCCTTCAGGTACTTTGGATAATAGGTTGACCCCCTCTTTTTTGTGGCAGCCCTGAGATATTGGAACCCTGTTATCATGTCGTCCCTGGTCCTTATTTTCATTAAACTAGACATACCCAGTTTCAGCAACCATTCTTCATACGTTTTAGCCTCCAGTCCCCTAATCACCTTTGTTGCTGTTCTCTGCACTCTTTGTAGAGTCTCAACATCTCTGGTTTAGTGTTTATTTACAACTGAATTCATATCTGGACAGAAATATCAAGGAGAGTCTAAGGCAAAAGGGGAGTTCCTCCTTCTCAACAATTTCTCCAACCCTATCACCTCCTTCCTTCTCCTTGCTGGATTTCTATATTATTTGTAGTGGGAAAACATATTTTGTGTGGTCTGTGTGGAATCCTCAGTTACCAAATAAATTCATAATAATAATAATAATAATAATAATAATAATAATAATAATAATAATAATAATAATAATACAGACATCACACTGGTTGAGAAAAACAAGGTTACAACCATAGACATCACAATACCAGGTGATAGCAGGGTCGCCGAGAAGGAACATGAAAAAAATCGTAAAATACCAGGACTTAAAAATTGAAATTCAACGACTATGGCACAAACCAGCAGTGGTAATTCCAGTGGTAATTGGCACACTGGGTGCTATTCCAAAAGCACTGGAATTACATTTAAAACAGTTAAAAATTGACAAAATCACCATCAGTCAAATGCAAAAAGCCGCACTGCTTGGATCTGCACGCATATTACGAAAATATGTTATGACGTCCTAGGCCCCTGGGTGGGGCCCGACTAGTAAGCAATGCCAAATCCGGCAAAACAACTGGCCGCTGTGATACAATTGTGTAATAATAATAATCATACTTTGTTAAATGCATATGCTCCCGACTCCCAGAGACCATGATTAAAACATTTTTTAAAAAAAACAAAGGACAAGCTTGCATATTAAACCTTGACTGATGATGCTGGTGAGGTAAGGTTCTTCAATCGGTTGTGTCCGACTTTTGGTAATTCTTTGGGCCAAGTTGAGTTTGCTTTGGCTGGTGGCAGCTTTGATTGTGTCCAGTCACTGTTCTTTGGTGACCTGGTTTCCTTTCACTAAGCCTTGATTGTTAGGAAGAAGACCCCATTCTGACAATGGAACAGATTGCATGAGAAATCGGTTGGACCTTTATGTCCTCCCTCTAAGAACAAACCCGTTCCATCCAGTTCCTTGTGACAAATGCCAGTCCTTGGGCTGCATTGCATGGTTTTAAGTCTGTCTAAAGTTGGATCCAAAGTGCCTATAGTCAAGGCTATGGTTTTCCCAGTTGCAATGGATGGCTGTGAAAGTTGGACCATAAGAAAGGCTGAGCGTCAAAGATTGGAGGCCTTTGAACTATGGTGCTGGAGAAGACTCCTGCGAGTCCCTTGGATTGCAAGGCAATCAAACCAATCAGTCCTAGAGGAGATCAACCCTGACTGCTCTTTAGAAGGCCAGATCCTGAAGATGACACTCAAATACTTTGGCCACCTAAATGAGAAGGAAGGAGTCACTGGAGAAGAGCCTCATGCTGGGAAAGACTGAGGGCAAAAGAAGAAAGGGACGACAGAGAATGAGGTGACTAGATGGGGTCACTGAAGCAGTTGCCATGAGCTTAAATGGACTCCAGAGGATGGTGGAGGACAGGAAGGCCTGGAGGAACATTGTCCATGGGGTTGTGATGGGTCGGACATGACTTCACAACTAACAAGAAAAAACCCGTTTCAATCCAGTTCCTTGTGACAAATGCCAGTCCTTGGGCTGCATTGCATGATTTTAAGCCAGTCTAAAGTTGGATCCAATTTCTTCTCTTGGGTTGGGTAAGCAAATCAATGATTAGGTCTCTTTCTTCCCCTTTCAGAAGTTCTTCCCCTTTCAGAAGTGTACCATGTAGGGGCAAGGCTTCTACTCCTGCCCCCAACCCCACTTTAGCCCATCTGTGCTGCTCTTCCCCCCAGTAGATGTTTCCCTGTTGTTTCAGCCTTTGGTCTCCAGGGTGCAATTCCATCCAGTGACTTTAGGGCTGATTGAAAAGAACTGTTTGAATCTGATGGGGAGGTGAGCAATTTCTAGGGTTCGTCATAAAGGGGGAAAAAACAGAAGCTTCTTGGGCTGGCAAGGTGAACAGAGATTAAGAGTCAGCATTTTAAATGAGTGCTTTTCTCTGGATCGAGTAAACATTGCTATTTTTAAAAGAAAAAAGAAAAGGGAATTCCCCTCCCCAATGATGGGGAGGTCTGCATCTAGGCCAGTGATTCTCAATAATAAACCAGGGAAATCAGATGGAAGGAAAACATTATGAATGTTTGTCTTCCTTTCCCCCTCCACTCCCAATTCAGTTTAAAACTATTTTTGAAAGGACCGGACATTGAGAAGGTAGCTTGCCCTTATTTCATCTTTGCGTAAAAAAGGGAAGCAGATCCATCAGTTACATTCAATATTCCTATTATTAACAGTTTTAAAAATTCTGATCAATTTATCTTACAACTAGCCTGTCTTCTGTAGTTCTAGGGCGGGGCCGGGGATATATATTTTTCTTCTTCTTTGATGTATGGATTTTGTTCTGCCTGAAATCTGGGAGCAAGGAAGGGTTAGGGATTGAATCCTGCCTTTTGAAATCCCCTAGAAAAGGTTTTCAGCCAGGAAGGAAGGAAGGAAGGAAGGAAGGACTGCTTTGTGTGGGACGGAGGGGAAGGGCTGGCACTTTCATCTTTTTTCTTTTGCTTTTGCCATCTCTGAATTCCTTTCCTCTGGAAGGGAAGAAGTGGATTTGGAACAAAGGAAGGGAATGTAAAATATGTTTGCATGCTCACACAATGCTTTTTGTTCACACTCTGCTTCCTTTTCAAGTCCCATGGTTGCCTCTATGCAACCTGCTAAGTTGCTTAGCTTTTCACCCTGGTCATTTATTTATCTTTTTGAGTTTTAGCGCATGACATGATCCCAGATTGTTCGGTTAGGGATCCCACCAGGTGTGGTGCAAAACCAGGAAATTGGCTTAATACAGTAATCAGGTTAAGCATGTGGGATGAACATGGGCTATCACTAAATATAGTCCTGTTCACAACAACAAGGATGGATCAGGTCAATGACAAGCTTACTTCCAGCCTCACTTGGCCTGCTGAGTGCCTGAGACATTTACCCCCAGGCAACTCTGGAATGCCATGAAATCCCAGATCCTTTATTGGTTTACAATTTGGTGTACTGTATGAAGCCATGCAATGGATTAATTCAGTTATTGGATAGACACAGTTTCCCTGGCGAAATGATGAAAGGGTATAGGTGGTTTTAGGTGGGGACTTAATGAGAACCATTTGTCTGGCCTTGAATCGCCACCAAAATCCTTTGGATGCAATTGAAGTCCCCAAGTGACACCCAGTCTGATTGTCTGAAGGATTAGGTGACAACCCTACCAGTGAGAACATTGTCTTGCTGGAATCCATGTTAGTAGAGTAGAGTAGAGTAGAGTAGAGTAGAGTAGAGTAGAGTATATAGAGTAGAGTAGAGTAGAGTAGAGTAGAATAGAATAGAATAGAATAGAATAGAATAGAATAGAATAGAATAGAATAGAATAGAATAGAATAGAATAGAATAGAATAGAATAGAATAGAAAATAGAGTAGAGTAAGGTAGAGAGGAGTGGAGTGGAGTGGAGTGGAGTGGAGTGAAGTAGAGTAGAGTAGAGTAGAGTAGAGTAGAACAGAACAGAACAGAACAGAACAGAACAGAATTCTTTATTGGCCAAGTGTGATAGGACACACAATGAATTTGTCTTTGGTGCATATGATATCAGTGTACATTAAAAAAAATCATTTTACCAGATCAAAAAATTCTGTCTAGCTCCTATGTAGCTATTTTATAAAATCCTTCCTTCCTTCCTTCCTTCCTTCCTTCCTTCCTTCCTTCCTTCCTTCCTTCCCATGAACAACCTTTTTATATTATTTATCATTTTCAGGAAGCCACTCTATGTATACTTCCCTGAGCCTAAGTCTGATTGAAAAGAATAAAAAAAAAAATTCTAATAGGTACAACCCTACATCTATTTGCTTGGAATGTGTCTCATGAAAGTCCCGGGAAATCATTGCTGAGAATAGATTCAAGCAGTTTGGGGTATTCTTCAGTATTCATTGTCTTCGGCTTCAGTTGTTCCAGTCACTTGTTATCACAACCAGGAGCAGTGTCGGATTTCCTGACCAGAGGTGCAATTCTTTGTAACCTTAAGTATAATCATGAATATACAGTGAAAAGAAACAAAAATATACCCAAGCAAATCTGAAAACAGGTCAGGAAATGAACAGGAAGGGGAGGGAAAAATATGCAGAAGAATTTATTTACTCGATGAATATTTCATAGGCATACCCTCTTCTTTATTTTATTTAAAAGAAAGATTTAGCTTTCCAGTCTAGTGTTTTGCTGTTGTTTTGTTCTGAGTTTTAAAAAGGGGAGGGATGGGGGAGAGGGGCAATTATACGTGATTAAAGGACCAAGGCCCAGGCAATAATCCTAAGAATAAGAATAATTCAGCTTGCAAACACCACCACAAAGAAAGATCAAAAAGAAGGGAGGCGTTTTTCTAATCCAAGCTAACGGAGTCGGTCTTGTTTTGATTTTGGTTTGAAAATTTCAGTGGTGTCCCGGCTGAGCGGTTGCTTCAAGGTTGTCCCGTTGACTTCAATGGGACTCCTCGACTAAGTCGTACGTCTCATCGATTTCAAGGAGCTGCAGTCCTCCGACCTGAGGTCTGAATTTGAATTCTAAGCCCTGATTCGAAGGCTTCCCGTTTTAAAACCAAATCTCAGAGACGTCGAGTTTGTCATTGAAACGGGCGAAGGCAGCCATCGCCTTCACTTCTCTCTTTCTCGTCTAATTCCCCCTCAGGCACAGTGGCCGCGTTCCCACGACGGGCTTTTAACCCTTTCGCCGGGTTAACCCATTTTCTACGTTCACCCGGGACAAATGAACCCAAGCCTCAACCCAACAAGAGCCAACAAAACGCGTTAAACTAGCCATTCGCGCACTCTCAAACAAACCACGGTTAATGGTCAATCCGACCTCGGATTATGGGCAAAGGCAGTCTTAGGGTTTTCTATCTGACCTGCCAGTGGATGTGTGAATCTAGTCAATTAGATCTAACCTTCGCTTTATAAATACACGCGTCAGCTTGCTTGGCCTCGTTTCGTTTTCCGTCGTTCTTCCTTGCCTTTCGCCAGTATCCGATTCTGCTCCTGTGGCCGCCCCCCCACTCATCCGGGACAGAACCGGCCCGGGGTTTGGGCTGGAAGAAATCCTAAAAGCTCGCTCAGAATCTTCTACATCGCTGCTTCCTAGATCCGGTTGATCCCAGATTTCTCCCCACCTCCCTTCCAGATCCCAATTGGCAGGCGGGACAAAACCGACCCTCCATGACTCCCAGGTGCGCTTATTCATTGAATGTTGTGTAGGTAGAAAACTTTAGATCACCTTAGGGAAGCTTCAGACAGTGGGGAGCGGGACCTCCCCCCCCCCGTCCGAAAAACAGAAGAAGGCCCCTGAAGCCTCGCGGCGGGCGAGGGGAGATTTCCTTCGCCCAAAGGGTTAATTTTTTTTCTATAGGGTAAAAGCAGCGCCTCTATGAATATTTATGGGAAGCCATCAAAGTCACATTTCCCGGGGGTGGGGTTGATATATAGCACAAGCGGGAGGCGAGAAAAAGTGAAGGGGGGGCCTGTGGATTTCTCTCCCTACCCCCCCACCCCTTCCCGGCTTGCACCTGAGCATCCCCGCCTTGCCCGAGTGGTTGTAGTTGTGTTGTGGGTTTGTTTGTTTTTTAAGGAAGGGAAAGAAAACCGTTCCTGCTTTTCAAACGTCCATTCGAAATCTTACTGCCGGTCAGCTGCCCTCATCTTTAAAGCGGGTTAGTTCCCCCCCTCTGTCTAATAACCCTTCTTACCACTGTAGGCAAGCCTGCATTGGGCGTTCTCACTCCCCCCTTTCCCCCCTTTGCCCCCCGTTGCTCCCTGCTACCTACAGCAGAAAAAGAGGAACAGGGAGAAGAAAAATCGAGGCGAATCGCTCGCTCCCCGAGCAAATATCCCTCCCCGGAGGTGAATCCCGACGTTTGAAACGCTCCCCAGTTGCATTTGGGGTTTGAAAGGCTCCCCTTTCCTCCGCGTCGCCGGGCACGTGCGGAATAATGCTTAACGTCCGGGGAGAGGGGTCCGGTTTGATTATTTATAGGCTCTATTTTTAAAAAAAAAAATCGAACCCCCCCCCGGTTGGAGGGACTCGGAGGTTGACCTTATGAATACCACGATTCAATTTTTTTTTAAAAAAAGGCAGAAAGCCAACATTTGTTAGGTATCAACGTGTGTATGTGTAAATGCAGAGACGTCTGTGTGTGTGCGTGCGCGCAGATGGAGAGAGGTTTTTTGTGTGTGTATGCTGTGGCAAGAGAGGCGTTAGTTTGTGTGAGAGAGACTTTGTGCGTCATTTAGGAATAAGTGTATAGAGATATTGTTTTGTGGGGAGGTTGTATAAGGCTTGGTTGTGTATACATGTGTGTGTGTCTGTGTGTGTGTGTAGCGCCTGTCTATCTATCTATCTATCTATCTATCTATCTATCTATCTATCTATCTATCTATCTATCTATCTAATGTCTATCTATCTCCATCTATATCCACCCACCCATCCATCTATCCAACTATCCATCTATCCATCTATCCATCTATCCATCTATCCATCTATCCATCTATCCATCTATCCATCTGTCTATCTATCCCTCTATCCATTTATCCATTCATCTATCCATTCATCTATCCATCCATCCGTCTATCTATCCATCTATCCATCTATCCATCCCTCCATCCCTCCGTCCGTCCGTCCATCCATCCATCCATCCATCCATCCATCCATCCATCCAGACGTGTGTTTGTGTTCTGTGAAGCCCCAAGTGCTCCCTGCTAACTTCCATCCCTTTTGCACGTTCACCTTTGACGCAGCGACCACCTATCGGGGGAGAAAACTGGTTTTTCTGGGGGGGAAAACGTGGAGGAGTCCCAACGACAGGGCCGCCTCCCTACCGCCGACTTTATTTCTGGGTTGCGGTTTCTCTTCTTTTTTCCTCCAGCTCCGACCGAAGGAGACCTTTCCCATATTCCGACCCAAGAGCCCCCCCCCCCCCCGGGACTCCAAAATTCATCTTAAAGGCCTCGGATTTCCTCGGTCAGTTGACCCCGAGGTAAGTCGGCCTTGGGATTTACGGGGAGGCGCCTGGATTCCTTTCTTAGGATCAGGGTTCTGAGGAGCGCGGCTGGTTGCGCCGTGGTTGGAGCGCAGCAGCCTCGGGCCTGCTTCCCGGAGTAAGCGATTCTCTCGGGCCTGGCTGCCCAGATGCTTTCGAGCGGCCTTTTCCAAGACTTCTCTAGGGCTGTTTTCTCAATAGGAGTCGTTCCTCTACCCCACTTTCTCTTCCCTCTCCTTTCAAATGCCCGAGGTGGAGGGAGATCAAAACGCGGACCTTCTTCCTCGACTGGGCCCCAATTTGCAGCTAAGGCCAAGGGCTTTCCCCCGCCTCGCCCCTCTTCCCCTCGGGCACTGGCTACCAGGTTTAGACCTAGACTTGTCCTGTGGGTAGGGAAAAAGACCGTCCCTGGAGCGAAGGTTGGGCGCGAAGGTTGCCCAGCTGGAGCGGAATCCCGGACGGCCAGGACCACGGACAGCGTTTCCTAACAGTTACACGCCCTGTTTTAAATACCCCTCCCCTTCCCCGTCCAATGCGCATCTTTAGGGGATGCTGGCGGAAGGATGAATAAGGGTTCTCGATCCCTTCCTCGTCCTAAATGACACCCGAACGAAACAGTTTCGGGAAGAAACAGCTCGCTCCTTCCTCTCCTCGGCCTCCATAATCCTGACCCGTTTAGCTACCAGCCTTTTTCTATGCTTCCCTCGAGTTCGCGATACTCTCCCGGACTACTAATAATGGACTCACACATACATCCCTACCCTGGATATATAAAAACACACGCGGGCGCAGCAGAGAGAAAGCGCACGAAGGACATTTTTGTAAGATAACAATGGGAGCCTAAATTGTTGCCAACCTCCGCGCCTCCCTCGGAGAACGTGTGAGTGCGGGTAGGGTAGATATACCACACATTGTCAAAAGTGTTGGTTAACGGCGGGCAGGATTCTATAGGGCTAAAAAAATCAGGGCTAAACAAATTTGAATAAAATATATTCTTCGTCTGAAAAGGTGCTACTCCAGTCCTTTGGATGTGGGACTGCCCTCGGTTAACGCGCTTCCGCCGACAACGTCCACAGAAAGGGGCAAAAGGAAAAAAAAAAGGAAGGAAAAGATGGGAGGGCGCTTCTGACGCAGAGGAGAAAAACGCGTTTCATGCCGTATAGATTTTTTTAAAAAACACACGAGAATCGATATAGAGTCGCTGGATTCTTGAAGCTTGCCCTGCAGAGATGATCTAACTTTATTTACCGCCTCGGTATTTTCTGGGGGTATTAAATAAAGAGAAACCCACCTCCTCTGGGACATTGGCTCCTCCCTCTTTCCCCCAAATAAAATAGCACATTTCCTCCCCCATCTTGGACACCCCCCCCCTCCCTGCGCCTCTTATTCTACCTTCCCCTTCTCTATCTCCCGAAGAGGCTTCCTTCCGTTCTCATCCCACAACACTATCCCCATCCCGCGTCGCCCCCCCTCCCCCCAATACTCCTCGTTTTCTGCTGGGCCGGGTCTCTCGGGTCTCCGTAATCTCAGGCAGCTGAGACCCTTCCCCTAATCCTGCTTTCAGCATCATTTGGGTTGATTCTGGGGGTGGGGGAAGAGGAGGGGGAGCGGGAGGGAAGGAGGGGTGGAGGGAGGCAGAGTGTAAATTGTACATCACAAGGCATTTTGCGCACAGTCCGCAGATGCTGCCGGCGGGGTGCGCAGAAAAGAGAGCTAACGCCGGGGATGAGGATACCCAGGGAAGCTTCTCGTTTTGTTGACGGCAAGAGAGAAAGAGAGAAAGAGAGAGGTCTCCCCCCCCCTGCCTTCCAGGCACTGCTTCCCCCTCCCCCGCAATCCGGTGAAGAAGAGGAGGTAATTTCGCCCCTCATATAGCTACGCATCGATCCGTCGCTTATTTATTTGTTGATGGGCTCGGTTCGAAAAAAAGAGAAGAAAGAGAAAGAAAGAGAAAGAAAGAGAAAGAAAGAAAGAAAGAAAGAAAGAAAGAAAGAAAGAAAGAAAGAAAGAAAGAAAGAAAGAAAGAAAGAAAGAAGCGCCCTACTTCCCAGCTTGTTCAATTGCTCCAACCAAGCCACAGGGATAAAAAAAAAATCCATCTTCGATTTGGTTGTGATGTTGCAGTGGTTTGGGCGACCAGAAAATCTACGTCGGAGGAGAGCGCTTGAGGACATGCGAAAGCCGAGCGAAGAGCCTCCCCTCTCCTCCCCCTTCCCCCCCCCGGTTCGGGATAGTTGAATCCAAGCCCTACCGTAGAAGCAAATTGGGAGCTGAGAAAAGAGAGAAGCGGCGCGGAGGGCGAAGCAGCGGATCCCCCATTCACCTCAACTTCGGCAGCTGAGGTGGGAGAGCCTCTCCGCGTGGGGGGAAGAGGGGGGGGAGAGAGAGACTGAATGCAGAATTCGCGAAGACCGGGAGAGCAACGGACAATTAAAGAGGGGAGCGGGGGGACCGCAGCAGCGGCGGCAGCTTTGGAAGGAGACAAGGCAGCTTCCTGCAGGCTAAGAGCCAGCCTCCCCTCCCTGCCTCCCCCAGCGAATCCTCTCCGCACCCCGTTTTCTGCGAAGTCTGAAGCGAGAGGCGAGGATGCAGCCCAGCGACTTTCTTCCACAGAGGGAGAGAGGGAGAGCAGAACAGAGCAGAGCCCAAGCAACTCCACCCAGCAACTCCTCGACGAGATCCAGAGACGCGGAGAAGCCCACCCTGGCCTGGCTTGGCGCAGCCTTTGGGCCCTTCTTGTTTCGCTCTTCTTCATCCTCCACCCTCCTCCTCCTCCACTTCCCGCGTGTTTTCTTCTTGCCCCCCCCACTCCTGCGCTTGGCTTAAGCCCTTCGTGTTCACAGCGGACCTTGATTTAATTTCGATACAATTAAGGCACGCGGTGAATGCCAAGAGAGAAGCCACGTCCAGCCTCCCTTCGCTCGCTTCCTCCAAAGGTGCGGTGCGGCCCAACGCCACGGAAGGAAGGAAGGAAGGAAGAGGTCGGGCCGCCGCGGATCTTCCTCGGGCGGCATCCAGTCCGGGATCCAGAGGATCAAAGGCAGATGTGCTCGAGTGCTTTTTAAAAGAAAGGTAAACCTCCTGGCTGGTAAGGGTACGAGTGGGTATTAACATTCCTGGTTTTATTTGGCTTTAATTAACCGTCAGCTACGTGCATATGAGAGAGAGAGAGAGAGAGAGGGAGAGAGAGTATGTGTGTGTGTGTGTGAGAGAGAGAGAGATGGTGTGTGCGCGAGCGCGTGTGCGCGAGCGAGCGACAGCGCGTGCAATAAATACTGTTTCAACCCCTGGTTTAGAAGCTTTGGGTCTTATCTAAATGTAACAGGCAGGAGAAACCTCGGTGGAGGGTGTATGTATATATTAAATGGTGCTGGTGGAGATTAAGACGATTCAACAGCTTTACAACGCGGTGCTAAGAGACTCCGAAGAAAGGGTGTGGAGGGGGAATTAGCTGCGTCTGCCTGGCCGTTTGTCAGAACCCTTTTCGCTAGAGTTGGGAGAACAGGGGTAGTTGAGTACGTGTTAAGTGTAAATCCTGTAAACCCGGCAATGAAGGGGTGTGGAGTGCAGGCAGCCCTGGTAAATGTGTGACAGTTGTGGGTGAGTGCGTGTATGCTCGTATGCGTATTGTCCTGCGCATCTTTAAAAGGGGGGTGGAGAAGTGAGCGGTGGCTTTGTAGATCCCGTTGGAAGGGGGAAGGGAGGGGAAGGGCAAAGAGAGGGGGGTGGCAAATGCTGCAGTGGGAAGGTTAGCCCGCACGTCCCCGTCCCCGTCCCTCCCCCCTTCCCCGACCCCCCCCCCTGTTAATCCTGTATCAGCTTTCCCAATTTCGACTGTCCAAAATTATTTGATCAGAACGATTAGACTGGAATCTAAGTCAAAGTGATGTCCAATTCGTTTTGTGGGCCTTCTCGGTGACTGAACCTGCATTGCATTATTTTGCGCAAGGTTGGGAAAGGGCTCAGTTTCCCCCTTAAATATTTCCCTTTGGTGAGAGGAGCTTTAAGGGAAAACGTCTTTAGCCAGCGTCTAAAATTCACATCTCACGTCTGAAAATAAATATGCAAAATAAAACGAGAGGCCAGAATTGCCCCCTTCCCTTTTGTATCTTCCAAGATCTGAAGAGTAGGAGAAACAGGGGGAGGTCTCTGCATCTTATTCACTGGGCTCAAAAGAAAAGACTTTGGCCCAAATCTTTCCAGCTTGGTCTATTTTCACCCTGTCTCTGTTTATCCAACAGCTTTAACCTGGTTAAAATTTTCCCATCACAGTGGAGCACCACAATAAGCAAGTGGTCTTGGGGTTCACACCACACCTTAACACACACACACACACACACACACACACACACACACACACACACACACACACACAGGGAGAGGCTAACTTTAGCATTTTGTGCTAATGCGGCTGCAGGACTTCCAGCCGATTTTGTTCCGCGTGTTGCAAGCACTACCTGCTCGCCCCCTTCCTTCATGAATAGCCTAACCCTAGATCGGCTCCTAGCCCTTCCGATGAGTTCCGATGAGTCTTAAGACGTCAGAAATCTACAAACACTAGACCAGGCGATGTGGATGATAGAAGCTGTAGTCTAATACATATTGGAAGGCAAAATTGTCCCTTCTGTGTAGTAGAGGAAGCGCTCTCGCCGAGAGATCGAGGGACTCGGGAGGGTTTCAGGACCACGGAGAGCTCCTTTGGGGGGGGGATGCTTTGCTGGATCGCAACGCCGCAGGTTGTTTTACCCTCCCTCGGATGGAAATGGATGGGATGGATTAAAATCCGCGATCGCGGAGGGTGAAGTGATGGGGACGTCTGGCTCTTAGCGAAATAATTGGTGCAGTCTCTCGCCTGGTACAAGGTTCTTGGGCACGCGGAAAGCAAGGGGAGAAACCCCAAACCTTCCCCCGCAAAGCCTGTGGCAAGAGAGAAGGAAAGGCCCGTATGCGCAGCGTCTTGGGACGGTGTGAGTAAAACAGAGCTGCTTTCTGCTTGGCCCCTTACAGCTCTGTGCCCTGTTTTTACGACGCGAGGCCAGGAACTAGGGCTGTCGCTGTCCCTCGCCCTCCCCCCTTCCCCTCCCCGCTGTGCCCATCTCTTGGGCTGCTTTCTGCAGGAAGGGGGAGGAGCCGACATCCCACTTCCCCCCCCCCACCCCCGCGGTCTTCGCCATCTGCCTCGGCGACCTTTCGCCTTCTCAAGGACAGAAGGCTGGAGGAGCGGGGGAGACAGCAGGGAAAATAGAATTTTTGGTGGGTAGGAGGAGGAGCAGGGCGAGGAGAAGTAGAGAAGGAGGGAGGAAGGCAGACGCTCGGATCTGGGCCTCCAGATTTAATCGGGATGCTAAAGCATTCTGCAGACAGCCTGGCCTATTTTTCTCCCCCCCCCCCTCATTTTGCAGCCCTTCTAAGCACTGGCCACAACTAAGCTAAGGCAGACTTTTTTTCTCTACCTGTGTGTGTGTGTCTGTGTCTGTGTGTGCGCATGCTCGCTAGTGCTTGTGCTGTCTTAATATTCAGCACTGGGGATCCCACTTGCAACCATCAGAGCTGGGGGGTTTTCATTGGCCTGGTGTGCAAAGCCATAGATGGTACTCAGCAGGGCTTACTCCCAAGTAGCTGTGTATAAGATTGCAGCTTTAGGGACTCTGGATGGAGTTTAGCCAGGCTTCCTATTTCTCTTCTCCCTCACCCCCACCCGGTTCTTGACACAGATGTATAGAAGAAACCTGCCTAGGAGAGATATTCAGGGTTTTTGTTTTTGTTTTTTTTAAAAAACACCAAATATTTTTCTGGCTTGAAGGATGCACACACAGAAGGATGTGGCATATGCACACTAGGTCAGCCCTACAGCATAGCACCACCGCCACCTCCCAAGCAGAGCATAGGAGGGAAACTCAGCATAGCGCCATCTTAAATAGCTCTTTCTTTAAACCTTCATCGCTCTCCCTCCTGATGTCATTGTGCGCATTTTAAATATTTAAAACTTGGAGCATCTCTGTCAACCGATTTGAGGCGTGACAGAAGAAAAGCCCTGTTAGTAGTATTTCATGAGTCTTATATTGATGTTTTATTTTTTTTTATTTTTTTTAAGACAGATCCTACAGCAGAGCGACCTAAAGGGGATTTATTACATTGTGGAACTATTCCACTGGCAGTAATAGCTTTAGGAATAGGAATCATCCAATCTGCTTTTACAATTTATAATCGAGAAAGTCTTATCTATCAAACCAAGGCAAAGTTCTCGCTCCTTGTGCCCTGTTTATAATTTGTATTATACCCCCTTAACAAAAAGTAGGAACAGAATTATAGTCTCTGCATATTTATTTGGAAATAAGACCCATTTAACTCGGGCAGGGTCCATACACTTAAAGCATGGTTTTTGTGACATTGGGTTCCACATTTTGCTGAACACAACATCAATGGTTTGTTTCACATAACATAACGCACAGGCAGAGCACACACGTCAACATGCTGCGCGAACAAGGGGATTGTGAGAAAATACGCGGCACCTGAGTTTTCAAAGCAGATCAGGGTTTAGGGATTCTAATTAGCGTGTTGATTATCCATAAGGCATTAACTTTGCATCTTAATCTTCCAGAAATTAAAAGACAGCTGCATCTCTCTGATTTGATAGCTCAAAGAGCAGCCATGTCTGTGCTGTCACCATAGACTGGGTGGTGTAGAATTTTCTATGAAATCCAGAGTGCTTTCTGAATTCATAACCTTGTAAGGCTTTCCAGAAGTCCTTTGCAAATGAGGGGGTTTGAGTCATCTTTCAAAGATATGATTGTCCCTGTTCATACACAACCCACACAGATCCAAAAAGGAGAAATAGAAAAAGGAAGGAGGGGGGGTGTTGACTTCGGAAGCCCTTTTTTCCTTTGCATTCCCCCCCCCTCCCTTTTCTTCCACAGATGGATCTTGGCCTCCAAAAGAGTCACTTTTGAAAGAAAATGCCACGGACAAGATGTGGGTTTTTGATGCTGCTTGTTTTTGAGGTGCCTGCTCATTGGGGATCTTTTCAGAATTGCTTGCTGAGTCTAAAGGGGGACATATTTTATGCCACTGCTGGGGGGGGGGAAATCAGTCAATTAAGCCATTGTAGCATGCATCAAATTATCCGCATGACTGGAGATGGAGTAACCATCCTGATAGGCTTTCTAAAGAGAGGGCTGCAGCCCTACCCATATTCAATCTATGCAGATCTACAGTACGCGAAGGGTAATCCTCAGTGGGTTTTATGGGGGTGTTTTTTTTCCAGAGTGGGGAAAAAAAGAAAAGAAAAAACAAAGGTCATTGTACTGCCTGCTCTTCATTAAATTTGTAGCTGCAATCTCAAGTCAGGGATGCAATTTAGCAGAATTGTGGGTTCCCAAATGCAGTGGAAGGGGGGTGGCTCACCACAATATAGACCAAGTAAAAAAGATGCATGTTTTATCCCTTATACTCCTCCCCCTCCCCCAGTTAGACTGCAGTGTTCAGAATCAAAAATGACTCAATTGCACCACTGGTTCTCCAAGGACAGTTCTCCTTTCAGGAGGAGGTTAGCCCAAAAGCCTATTGCTAATATTTTTATAGTAGAAAGGACGCGGTGGCTCAGTGGTGAAAAGGCTGAGCTTGTCGATCAGAAAGCTCGGCAATTTGGCAGTTTGAATCACTAGTGCTGCGTAATGGAGTGAGCTCCCGTCGCTTGTCCCAGCTTCTGCCAACTTAGCAGTTCGAAAGTATGTAAAAATGCAAGTAGAAAAATAGGAACCACCTTTGGTGGGAAGGTAACAGTGTTCTATGCGCCTTCGGCATTTAGTCCTGCCGGCCACATGACCACAGAGACGTCTTCGGACAGTGCTAGCTCTTCGGCTTTGAAACGGAGATGAGTACCGCCCCCTAGAGTCAGGAACAAGTGGTACATACATGTGAGGGGAACCTTTACCTAATATTTTTTATCTCATGCATGTGTGCCATAAAGGACCAGGCTCTTTTTCCATAAATAAGGTTTTGAACTATGTGTCCTTCTGCCAGCATGGCGTGCATCTGGGAAGGTCTTTTGCTAGTAACCAGAACTGCTAATTCAGAACTGATGGATTTAGGTCAATCAATCTGCTATGGGTTCCATCCCTGCCTATTATTATTCAATCTGAATAATAAGGATCCCAGGGATGAAAAACAATCTCATAAATTTAAAACCCATCCACTCACCACCCACCCACCCACCCAATTTCTCATCTAACTTCTTGAGAGGTTGGCAAATTCATCCAAGGACCTCACGAGATAACAAGGCTAAAAATGCATGAAAATGTGTGAAAACTGGGCCATTTTTAATTATTTTTTTAAAAAAATAATTGTTTGAGGACTTTGTGTACACCGTTTCGGGCATGCAATAATAGATGTGCTGGCATTTGCAGGCATTCTGCCAGTTCCTAATTTAGCCTGACAGATAGTAAATGGCTCAGAAATGAAGCATCGCACCCACTGCCTCCCTTAAAGTAGATTTCTCTAGAGGTAAAAGAGAATCTGTATTTTTATGCCCCGTTGTTAATTCTCTGCTCTTAGGAAGGTGGCAAAGTCAAGGGGAAAGCCCAGTGTTCTTCGCCACATCCCGATGCTGAATTTTCTTTCTGATGTGCTTCATATATTTAGCCATGTCAAGTGTATACCGCTATCACCTGCGCTAATATAGTCCATTATAGAATGGTGCTGAATGTATTATGCAAGGCATAATAAATGAATTCAGTCGGAAGGGATTAAAAACCAGAACCATTGGGCCTTTCTTGCTGACGAAACCAGAGAACCTAACCATACAAGAACACATTAATGGTCCATTATTGAAACAATGCTTTTAAGCATGCGTAGCATCTTGGTTAATGCAATCCAGGGGCTGCATTCTTTCAGGTTTTCGTATACTCTAGATAAGTCCATCTATGCCTTTACATTCTCGAGCCAAGAATACAAACAGATTAACAGAGTTGGAAGGCCCTTATAGGTCATCTAGTCCAACACACACCCCCACTCAAGCAGGAGATCCTACACGATTTCTGACAAATGGCAGTACAATTTCTTCTTGAAAGTCTCAAGTGGTGAGGCTCCCACAACTTACGAAGGCAACTTCTGTTCCAATGGTTGATTGTTCTCACTGTCAGAAAGTTCCTCCTTATATCCAGGTTGAATCTCTCCTTGTTCAGTTTCCATCCATTATTCCTTGTCTGGCCTTCAGGTGCTTTGGAAAACATCTTGATCCCTTCCTCTCTGTGGCAGCCCCTCAAATGTTGGAAGACTACTATCATGTCTCCCCTGGTTCTTCTCTTCACTAGGTTAGCCGTGCCCAATTCCTGTAACCGTTCTTCAAATGTTTTAGTCTCCAGTCCCCTAATCATCCTGGTTGCTCTTCTCTGCACTTTCTCGAGAGTCTCAATAAATTTTATATAAATTTTATAAAGGCATTGGTAATTTCAAACTGCAGAACTGACCATGTGACTCCAGCAAGAAAGCTATGATATTGACTAGCCCTGGGCTCCTAAACCAATTTTTATTAAAAAAAAAACAAAATATGATCTTATGATTGCAACCCCTCTGCTATTAATTTATTTTTGTGCCTCCTGTTATTAGGTCAAAGAACAGCTGACTTGGGACAGCACACAGAAAGGTATTCCTGTCTTTTATTTTAAGCCTAAAAACAGTTTTGGTTTTAATTAGTGTAGCGACCAAGGAAAAATGGAGGAGCGGGAGGGAAGGGTCTTGTTAGAATGTATCTTCAAAGATCTGTCCAATTTGTCTCTTTTATCCAATTCTCATTAGAACTACAGACTTTTGAGGGGTGGGAAACAGAATGCCAGTATTTTCTCTCTTCCTACGTAGTTGTGTGATAAGAATTGGAATAAGAATGACATAAGTCTAAACTCCTGTCTTTCAGGGCTAACTTCTTTGGTCAAATTTGGACTGTTTTGAAATTTAAAAATGTAAACAAAATAATTTGGCATTAAAGATATAGGATTAAATTTAGTATTTAATCCTATATCTTTTGAATCAGTGGGACTGAGATCATAACTTCTGGTAACACTCCTATTAGAGTAGTCCTCCACTTAAAGATAAGATCATAAGATACAACTAAGTGTTGTCTTATGATTCTTGATGAATGTATTTTATTTTATTTTTCTTTATGTATAGGGAGAACATATGCACCAAAGACAAATTCCTTGTGTGTCCAATTGTACTTGGCCAATAAAGAATTCTATTCTATTCTATTCTATTCTATTCTATTCTATTCTATTCTATTCTATTCTTCTTTATGTACACTGAGAGCAATCTGCACCAAAGACAAATTCCTTGTGCGTCCAATCATACTTGGCCAATAAAGATTTCTATTATATCCTATCCTATCCTATCCTCTATTCTATTCTATTCTATTCTACTCTACTCTATTCTAACAGTTCAATTACTAACCATTTGAAGTTACAACAGAACGAAAGAAGTGTGAAAATTGTTCACACTTAATGACTGTTGCAGCATCCCTCTGGTCACGCGATCAAAATTCAGATGCCTGTCAACTGACTCATACAGTTGCAGTGTCCAGAGTGTGTGTCATGTGATCCCTTTTTGTGGTCTTCTGACCAGCAAAATCAAAGGGGAAGCCAGGTTCACTTAACAACCATGTTAGTAACTTAGCAACTGCAGTGATTCGCTTAACAACTATAGCAAGAAAGATTCTAAAATGGGACAAAGCTTACTTAACAAATGTCCTCCTCAGCAATAGACATTTAGGGCTCAATTGTGGTCATAAATCAAGGACTTCCATTGTTAGATATTCCCTGGATGGATGAAAATACGAATATTGTTGGATTTCTCTTGAATTTCCGTTAATGTTCCTTGGGTTTGTAAAAAGGTGTCTTAGGAAGAAAACTTAGGAAGGAAGGAAGCCAAAACTAAGGCTGGTTTTTGAGTAGACACCAGAACTGTCATTATTGCAATGAAGGTGAAAACAAGACCAGAGATAGTCAAGTTCCTTAGTCAGTTCTCTGCTTTCCACACAAACATCTGAAAATGGACAGCCAGACAAAGGAAACGTAGGTATGAATAATTAAAACAGCACTCTAAACATCTACCATGCTTTTTAGCTCTCACAGCTAATCTAGAAGAGGGGAAACAGAAGCTTACGAAAGAAATGCCATGGAGATCTGACCTGGGTGGCAGCAGAGAGGGCTCTGCATTCCACCTCTGGCACGCATGTCATAGGTTTGCCATCCCGGGCTTAGCTAATGGCAAAATGCCTTGGAAAAACAGGTTGGAGTCCACTCTGCTCAAGGAAAACAGCGCAGGGCAATCACCGGGCGCAATCTGTCTCCTCTTTCAGTGGCCAGGAAAAACAGGCATGGTCACCAACTCAGTTCATGTCCTGTCAAGTCATATCAGAGGCTGCACACAATGAGATGCAACTTCTTTAGCAATTTGATAGTGGAAACAGTCATCTCTCTTTGGGAATGTTTGAGCCGTGCCCGAAGAGCCATACGGCCAGGGACACTTTAATTTTATTTTTTTGCTTTGAACAAGGAGTTGAGCTCATGGGGCCCTAATCTTACCTTTTGAGGAGTTGAGCTTACCTTCAAGAGTAGGTAATCTTACCTTACCTTACCTATAAGAGCCAAGGTGGCGCAGTGGTTAAATGCAGCACTGCAGGCTACTGCTAGATCAGCAGGTCAGCGGTTCAAATCTCACCGGCTCAGGGTTGACTCAGCCTTCCATCCTTCCGAGGTGGGTAAAATGAGGACCCAGATTGTTGGGGGCAATATGCTGACTCTCTGTAAAACCGCTTAGAGAGGCCTGAAAGGCCTATGAAGCGGTATATAAGTCTACTGCTATTGCTATATTGCTATTACCTTCCAATTTGATGATTCTGAAGGGGAGAAAGAGCTGCTTGAAAAAGTTTTTTTTAAAGAGACAGACAGACAGACAGACAGACAGACAGACAGACAAGCAAACCTAAAAGGCATCCAGAGTAAAGGAAAGAAGTTCCAGCTTGTGCTGTGTGTTCTTGACAGCCACAGTGAAGGTAGAAAGACATGGGATTCAGATGTCGGCTCAATGCTTGTAGCATGCAATGTTTGAAAACCACAGATCATCACTAAAGGCAGGCAACCTGCCCTTTTATGCCCCACGACCACTTTGGTGGCGGCTGTGTTTGTAAAAATGCCCAAAATGCCCACCTGTCACTAGGTGTAAGCATAGAATCATAAATGGAAGGGACTTTGGACGTCTTCCAGTCCAACCTCCTGGCCCAGGCAGGAGATCTTATACTAGGGGTCATCAACCTTAAACACTCAAAGAGCCACAAAGGCCCTAAACAGAAGCCCCCCCCCCATTCAATTCTGGAGCCAACTGGAAGTCCAGCTCCCCCACCATACAGTCTCCTCCTAGCATGGCTTTTTCCTCTTCCTGACCTAATTGAAAGCCCTATCAATTGTGGAGTTGATCGGCAACAGGGAGCCACAGCAGAGGGATGAAAGAGCCATATGCAGCTCCAGAGCCTCGGGTTGCTGACCCATGTCTTATACCATCCTGAACAAAGTCCAATCTTTTTTTTTTGAAAATCTCCAGCCATGAAGCATCTGCTCCATATCCATTTTAGTAGTCTAGTACAGTGTTTTTCAACCTTTTTTGTGCAAAGGCACACTTTTTTCATGAAAAAAATCACGAGGCACACCACCATTAGAAAATGTTAAAAATTTTTAACTCTGTGCCTATATTGACTATAGGCAGGTGTTTTTCCCACGGCACACCTTACACTATGTCACGGCACACTAGTGTGCCGCGGCACAGTGGTTGAAAAACACTGGTCTAGTAAACAGTTCCCATCGATTCGGCTGTTTGAACAGAGATTAGCAAATTGGTGCTGGTAATCCCAACGTAGCTTGTTTCCAGAGGTGATTAAGAGTTGCCATACAACACAGCTGGAGAGCATTGGAATGCTCCCCCCAATCTTCCTGCCAGTTCAATACCATCTCCCGGAGTCAGAAATAGATTTAAAAAAAATAGAAGGGATGGTATTCCTGTTGAGCTCTTTAAGGTAAGGTAAAGCTTGACTCCAGATAAACTTATGAGAGCACATCTTCCTCTCAACTAGAAGCAGTTGTGAAGAAGTTTGCAACTGGTCTTTTCTGAAGTTGCTGGAGGGTTGTTGTTGTTTTTTTAATGCCCAGTTTAGTCTACAGCTTTGGGATATTTTTCTGGTGCTCACCCACCCATAGGATAAGCAGGTTCAATCCTGCTTGGATTTTTGGTGCATGTTTACTGCCATCTAGCTGTGCTATGCCCCTTAAAGGTAAAGGTAAAGGTTCCCCTTGCACATATGTGCTACTTGTTCCCAACTCTAGGGGGCGGTGCTCATCTCCCTTTCAAAGCCGAAGAGCCAGCACTGTCCAAAGACGTCTCTGTGATCATGTGGCTGGCAGGACTAAATGCCAAAGGCGCAAGGAATGCTGTTACCTTCCCACCAAAGGTGGTTCCTATTTTTCTACTTGCATTTTTTACATGCTTTCGAACTGCTAGGTTGGCAGAAGCTGGGACAAGTAACGGGAGCTCACGCCGTTACGTGGCGCTAGGGATTCAAACTGCTGAACTGCCGACCTTCTGATCAACAAGCTCAGCGTCTTAGCCACTGAGCTAAGACTTAGTAAGACTCCTTACTATAGTCAAAAAAAAGAGAGCCACAATTATTTTATAGGTGGCGCAGTGGTTAAAAGCAGCACTGCAGGCTACTGCTAGATCAGCAGGTCAGCGGTTCAAATCTCACCGGCTCAGGGTTGACTCAGCCTTCCATCCTTCCGAGGTGGGTAAAATGAGGACCCAGATTGTTGGGGGCAATATGCTGACTCTCTGTAAACCGCTTAGAGAGGCCTGAAAGGCCTATGAAGCGGTATATAAGTCTACTGCTATTGCTATATTGCTATTTATTTATTTCTTCAGGCTGAAAAGGGAATTTTTCCACCTGAATTTTCTAAGTGAGGATTCAGTTGCAAGGTTGGATAAAGATACACTCTTTCATCTGCTACGAGGAGGTTTTCATGGGATAGTTTAAAAAAGGGAGAAGATTGTGTCCATAACAGACTAACTGAAACGCCCTCCGTGTTTAATATGCATTTCACATTTGATGTTCATAAAAGGCAAGCTGAGCTTTGACTGCATCATTGTGGATGCCATCATAATTATCTTTGACTATCACCCAGAGAGACCTGGGTCTGCTGTTCACCCCAATTCTCAATGCAAGTTATCAATTACAGTAACGGCTTCTGAACACTTAAAAATGTATTCTTTTAGCCCACCTTTTTCAGGTTATACCGCCCTCCGAAGCCAGTTGATGAGACAAGAGCCAGTGCCTAGTTGAACATGGCTTTAAAAATCCTTAAACAAGCAACAATTAAAGCCTTTGTTTGCTTTTCTTGTGTGTGTAGCACAATTCCTGCCAGATGCAGAACGGAATTAATTTGATGTTCTGAGTTCTTTTACAAAGACAGCAGTGATCCTGCCATATACAAGCCCTCTTCGGGTTCTACTGCCAGAATTTAATGGCACAATTTCCAAAATATTAGCAGAATTGCCTGTCACCTTAAGGAGGGGTTGTCTGTCTGTCTGTCTGTCTGTCTGTCTGTCTGTCTGTCTATCTATCTATCTATCTATCTATCTATCTATCTATCTATCTATCTATCTAATCTTCTGTCAAAACTGGATGGAACTGAGTGTTTACTGGACGGATGCCCTTCCTGATGCCACACAGAGTATGTGTGTGTGTGTGTGTGTGTGTGTGTGTGTGCGCGCACACGCGCATATATATATATATTTCTTTGCACCCTAGGAATTATCTATTGCTACCTAGGATTGAACTCTCAGCCCTCTGAATGGGAGGTGAACATCTTCATCACTAGGTCACCACACTGCTCTGTCTCTTTCTTTCTTTTTCTTTCTTTCTTTCTTTCTTTCTTTCTTTCTTTCTTTCATCATCTATCTATCATCTATCTATCACCTATCTATCTCTATCCATCTCTAGCTATCTATCCATCTCTCTCTCTAGCTATCTATCTTCTATATCTATCCTATATCTATCTACCTATCATCTAGCTATCTAGCTATCTTTCTATCTATCTATCTATCATCTATCTACCTATATCTATCTATCTATCTATCTATCTATCTATCTATCTATCTATCTATCATCTATCTATCTATCATCTATCTATCTATCTATCTATCATCTATATCTATCCACCTATCTATCCATCTATCTATCTATCTATCTATCTATCTATCTATCTATCTATCTATCTATCTATCTATCTACCCATCTATCTCTATCTATCTATCATCTATATCTATCCACCTATATCTATCTATCTATCTATCTATCTATCTATCTATCTATCTATCTATCTATCTATCTATCTATCTATCTTCCTATCTATCTATATCTAGCCATCTAGTTAAACACCTTTAAACACTTTTTTGAAAAGATTTGAGTGTGAGACAACCCTGCACACATTTGAGTTCTTTGCTTTATGGCTTTCTTCTCCACACTTTTGAGCCCAGGGCCATAAAAGGTTTGCCTATCTTTCTCACAGAGAACCAAGGGTGCCCATAAAGGTAGAGTCAAACACTTCAAGATGGCAACCTCAGTGATGTGATCAAAGCCCCATCCAAATGAGGCACGCCGAAAAAAAACACGCTGAGCTGCAATTGCCTCCTTCCGGCCATTTTCTTGGCTGTTTTGAGAACTTCCTGTGTTCACTCCTGCAAACGACTCTCAGACAGTTTGATCTTTTCATTTTAATGAACCTTAAGACATACATGGTGGGTCTATGCTGGCTTGAGAACACTGTGTCCTATAAGGCAGTGGTTCCCAAACTTGGCAACTTTAAGACTTGTGGACTTCAACTCCCAGAATTCTCCAGCCAGCAGAGCTGGCTGGAGAATTCTGGGAGTTGAAGTCCACAAGTCTTAAAGTTGCCAAGTTTGGGAACCACTGCTATAAGGTAATGTATTCTTTTTTTAAAAAATTCCTTTATTTGCTCAGTTTATATTCCAAGCTCAGGAGCTGAGGAAGCATTCATAACTCCCCCCTCCCACTATTTTTGTGCACGACAACTCTGAGGTAGGTTGGATTGATGGAAAATGACTGGCCTGAAGTTGCCCAACTGAGTTTCCAGGCTGAGTAAAGACCCAGGATTCTCCAAAGCCAGTCCAATGGCTTAATAAGTATAGCTCTTATAATCAGTGGTGAGATTCAAATAATTTAGCAACCGGTTCTCTGCCTTAATGACCAGCTGGGTAGGCGTGGCTCAGTGGTCATGTGACCATGTGGGCATGGCCAACTCAATGCCACTCAGGTCCATGGGCACTTTATCTTAGCTGTGACAATGTGATAAGGGTTAACCGGAGAGGCAGTTTCTGTAAGCAGGGCAATAAAGATCAGGCTAGAAACAACACCAGAATGTTTCCTTCCTGCCTTCCTTACAGGATTAGCCCTGTGAAGTGGGGGGTGGGGGGAAACAAAAGGAGATTTCTTCCAAGAACCGGTTCTTCGAACTGCTTAGAAAGTTAACAACCTGTTCTCCCAAATAGGTGTGAACCGGCTGAATCCCACCACTGGTTATAATGCTGAACTGATGTAACAACTGATTCAATGACTTGAACTGTGCTAAAATGAAATATTCTCAACCTCGCCATCCAAAGAGTCGAGATATAGTTGCATGTATACATGGCAAGGGGAAAGGATAATGTCACAGAGACAGGGTTTTATAGAACAATGTGTCTTTTCTTGCATGGATATGCTAGGTTTTAAATGACTGCATTTTGTATAAATAAAGTATCTGCTTTCCCCCACCCTTTAATAAAATGACTCTTGTGTTGAATCTCCTTAAACAACGATTATTTGCTGTCCTGTCTGCAAGTGGGGAGAAACGAATTGCTTGCGTTATCATATATTCTGATTTTTAATCAGCCCGGTAACTGACAAAATTGCTGCATCTTTGAAAACACAATGAAGGATTCTGAAACATATTTTAAAATCCAGAAAAATGCAAGCTGTGCAGTAAAATGAACGATTAGCATAAGAAATTGCATACGTTTTGAAATCTCCCGTCACTTGCAGCCTTCCAGATGTCTGAACGGATCTTCTACACATTATTTTAACACATATAACTGACAACCCACCAGGAACCAAAATCTTAGCTTGAAATGGAAATTCCCACTTCAATTCTTACCCATAAAAGTCCATTGGGGGCCCCATATAAGTAATCCTCCGCTTACAAAAGTTCATTTAGCGACCATTTGAAGTTGCACGGAAAAAAGTGAGTTATGGCCAGTGGTGGGTTTCTATTTTTTTTACTACCGCCTTGTGCGCATGCTCACGCGTGACACTTCTGCACATGCACAGAAGCATCTGGGTGGATGGGCGGAGCCTCCTGACGCTGCTACTACCACTTCACCCGATCTGGGCCGAACCGGGAGCAACCCACCTCTGTTTATGACCGTTTTTCACACTTGCAACTGTTGCAGCATCCCCCTGGTCAAGTGATCGAAATTCAGATGCTTGTCAACTCATATTTATGACAGTTGCAGTCTCCCGGGAGTCATGTGATCCTCTTTTGCGACCTTCTGACAAGCAAAGTCAGCGGGGAAGCCGGATTCAATTAACAACTGTGTTAGCAACTTAACAACTGCAGTGACTTAACAATAGCAATAGCAATAGCAGTTAGACTTATATACCACTTCAAAGGGCTTTCAGCCCTCTCTAAGCGGTTTACAGAGTCAGCATATCGCCCCCAACAATCCGGGTCCTCATTTTACCCACCTCGGAAGTATGGAAGGCTGAGTCAACCCTGAGCCGGTGAGATTTGAACAACCGAGCTGCAGAACTGCAGTCAGCTGAAGTAGCCTGCAGTGCTGCATTTAACCACTGCGCCACCTCGGCTCCCTCCCAACTGCGACAAGGTTGCAAAATGGGGCAAAACTCCCTTAAGAAATGTATCACTTAGCAACAGAAGGCTTAGTTGTAGTCGTAAGTCGAGGACTTTTTGTATAACATTCAGCAATATATGTTAAACAGCACCTACAAATGATGTTGGGTTGAGCTCGGAGCGTGGTGATTTGGTTGCAAATATTTCATCCCCATTTGAGGAGACCTCTTCAGAACGCTTTGGATTGTGCTTGTCTAAAGACCAGCGCTCCCCCAGTCAAACACAATCCAAAGCGCACTGAAGAGGTCTCCTCGAATGGGAATAGCAATAGAGGAGGAAGTGTGGTGGTCAAGGTCAGCATCAAGAGAGGGGGGGGAGGGAGGGAGGGAGGGAGGGAGGGGAAGAGAGAGAAAGAGAGAGAGAGGGAGGGAGAGAGAGGCAGAGCCTTGGCTGTTCATCAGACCTCAGATGGAGAGTCAACAGTGTCCAGGTCTGGAGGTGGCTGATGAGGAAGAGGAGGTACAGCTGGGTCCAGTGCCTGACATGCAAATGCACAGAAGAAAGAGGAGAGAAGACAGAGGAGAGGAGAGCAGTGGAAATCTGCGGGCTGATCCTTGGGATGGAAGAGCCACTGCTGCTAGCGAAGCCTCACCCTAGCTCTTGGGATAAAAGGCAGGGGGCGGAGATGAATAGATGTGGCAGACAATTATTCCTCTCCCTGCTGGACATACTTGTTAGCCTACATTGAGACAGAAACTCTCGATGCTGGCGCTCCTAATACCTACTTGCAGGATTATTGACTTAAAATACAGACGGTTTGTCATGTTTGCGGAGCTGGGTCAGAACAATAGCAATAGCAATAGCAGTAGACTTATATACCGCTTCATAGGCCTTTCAGGCCTCTCTAAGCGGTTTACAGAGAGTCAGCATATTGCCCCCAACAATCTGGGTCCTCATTTTACCCACCTCGGAAGGATGGAAGGCTGAGTCAACCCTGAGCCGGTGAGATTTGAACCGCTGAACTGCTGATCTAGCAGTAGCCTGCAGTGCTGCATTTAACCACTGCGCCACACCGATGTTCTAGTTTCTATTCAGAGAAATTGCATCTGAATTCCTCCCTCCTGGTAAATTGTATGCCGGGACTAAAAGCCTACGCAGCAGCTGTACCACCATCTTTCCATGTGGCAAGAGCGGCTCGCACAGAGGGAATTGTTAAGCTTCACGATAAGGCAACCGAGGAGACAGAATAAATGCAGCAACGTTTATTAACTTTGCTAACAGAACCAACACGAAACAGCCTGACAACTCTATTTATATGAGAGCTGTCAAGTTAGCAACCAATGGGAAGACGGCAGCTCTCCCGCCATAATGCCAGCCGCGCTGGAACCAATCCGAATGCAGGCTTTGTTAGATTGACACTCTTGGGCAGAGCCCAGCGTATTTAGCAGGAATGAACAAACATCTCACTGCTGCACACACACACACACACACACACACATTACTGGCGTCTTGAAAATGGGCAAACTCCTTGCATTAGCAACAGGAAGAATAGAATAGAATAGAATAGAATAGAATAGAATAGAATAGAATAGAATTCTTTATTGGCCAAGTGTAATTGGACGCACAAAGAATTTGTCTTTGGTGCATAAGCTCTCAGGGTACATAAAGAAAAATAAAATATAATACATTCATCAAGAATCATAAGATACAACACTTAGTGATAGTCATAGGTTACTAATAAGCAATCAAATCATAGATAAAGGTTCCCCTCGCACATATGTGCCAGTCGTTCCCAACTCTAGGGGGCAGTGCTTATCTCCATTTCAAAGCCGAAGAGCCAGTGCTGTCCAAAGACGTCTCCATGGTCATGTGGCTGGCATGACTAAACGCTGAAGGAGCACGGAACTCTGTTACCTTCCCACCAAAGGTGGTCCCTATTTTTTATTTGCATTTTTACAATGCTTTTGAACTGCTAGGTTGGCAGGAGCTGGCACAAGTAGCAGGAGCTCACTCCATTACGCAGCACTAGGGATTTGAACCTTTCTGATTGACAAGCTCAGCCACTGAGCCATTGCGTCCCTTGAATTCCATCTACCCTGGAGTATTAATCTACTTGAACTGATGACTCTCAGTCATACAGCTAGAGTTGTCTGCAAATCATGGCAACTGGACTTTCATTGTTGTGGTTGCTTGAAACACTTCTATGGGGTCCCCTTAACCAAGTTACTCTTGGAGAAGCAACAAAACATTTCAAACCAAAAAGAAATCCAGTTGCCATGACGCAACTTCCAGATAACCTACCCATACTTGAGTTTTGCCTTTGATGTTTCCCATCCAATCTTTTCTCTTAAAGGGCCCTCCTTTTCCAGATCTCTCTGATATTGGAATTGTTAGCATGAGATCTGATCTACCCTAACTAGAAATGAAGACATGCCCAAAGCCTTATCACAATGCAAACATTCTATCATTGGTTAAATTTATATTTATCCACAAAGAAATTTGGGTAGACCAAGGTTGCCCTGATTTATTTTTTATTTTTTAAATGCTTAATCTCTCCCTTGGTATAGCTGACAAAGTAAGGAGAGAGCCCGTGGCTCAGAGCAGAGGTCGCCCAATGTTTTGGATCTCAGGGACCATTAAATTCATAATTTTAAATCCCGCGGACCATTAATATGATCTGCCGAATGACTGGCTGGGTGGGCGTGGCTAGGTGGTCATGTGACTGGGTGAGTTGGCAAAACAGCTCAGTTCAAATTGGATCTGACCGAGGAGGAGGCTCAGTAGAAGCACCTCACTGAGGACTACGAGCATAGGCTTTCCAAGCAGAGGGAAGACCTGTGGGAGTGCAAGGCCAGGTACCAGTGCCTGGAGGCTCAGCTGGCTGAGATGGTCAGCCAGTACCAGGCCATGATGGAGTCCCACTGGAACAAGGCCCTCTGGCTCTTCGCCACCAGCGGTGCTTCCCTCCAGCCTTTCCCCAAAGTTCCACACCAGGAGGCTGAAGCAGACCCCAAGTTGGAATTTCTGCCTCCCTCTGACCTGCACAAAAAGACCCCCAAAAGGGGAGACTCTCTGCAGCAGCACAAACATTCATTGCACGTATCCGGCCCAGAGGCCGTAGTTTGAGAACCCCTGATTTAGTGCAATATAAAATAATTTTTCTGCGGACCACCAAGATTTTCCACAGACCACCAGTTGGTGATGGCTGACTTAAAGGTCAATACATCTACCTAATATGTAAGTAGCTTGGGTTCGAATCCCAGTAAGGGTATGGCTAGCTGACGAGAGCTAAATAGCTTGAAATAGTTCTATACTAGTGTCCTTTTATTTCTTTATCAGTAAATATAAATTTAACACATAAATAGTTTGTCACAAAAGCAACTGCCTGCGAAGGCTCCTGGACTGGGGCTGAAAGGTGAAAGTGGAAGCAGTCCAGTGGTGGGTTTCAAAAATTGTTCGAGCCTACTCTGTGGGTGTGGCCTCCTTTGTGGGAGTGGCTTGCTGCCCATGTGACCGGATGGGAGTGGCTTGCCACCCATGTGACCGGATATGAAGATGCCGACGACACTTTGTCAGAACCACCTTAAATTACCTCACACACAGCACTGGCATGCATAAGAATATGATGTAAACTTGTGTTTTAAAAGGCATCTTTGGTTTGCGTTAAAACAACTTCAACACACGCAATGTTCTGATTGCACCACAAACGCAGTAGTCATCCTTACCTTTCACAGAGGCACTGAGTTTTATAAATAGGAGCATGATAGTGTAGAATAATCATATCCAAGGACCAATGGTGGGTTTCAAAAGATTTTGGAACCTCTTCTGTAGGTGTGGCCTGCTTTCCGGGTCCACTGGTGGAACCTCTTCTAACCGGTTCGGTAGATTTGACGAACCGGTTTTACCGAATAGGTGCGAACTGGTAGGAACCTACCTCTGAAGCAGTCCCATATTTGGGTACATCAGGTTGCCCTGATTTAAAAAAAAACACCAACACTTAATTCTAGCATTGGCTTACCCAGATCATCTAAAATATCATCTGTGCCCTGCAGGCTGAGGGCACATTATAGAAACCACAGTGAATCATACCAGACACAAATAAATGCTTCTTTTGCTGGACTGCAAAAGATGTAGTAGTACTTACTTGTGTAGAAGTGGGATTCTGCTGGTTTCTATCAACAAGCAGCTCATAAGACCAGGTTACATTGCCTAAGAGGGGCAAAATGCATCCATTAACAATTTCTATTGAAACAGGAGGACCTAAACTCATCAAGGAAGCAGCAGATCCACTCAGAGGACTCCAATTAATGGCTCCACAAAAGATCTTGTTGTGCATTGCGGGCTACATGTTGCTCTAAAGCAAGGATTTTAAGTGGCCTTCAATATTTCCTGTTGTGGTCAGCCCACTTTGAAATCATAATTCCTCCTCCAGTTGCCTCTTCCCAAAGCCCATTGGTCATTTTTCTCCATAGCAACCACTTTCCTAGGAAGCCGAGTGGGGAATAAGTTCAGGGATACCAATTTAGGTCAGTCTGCTTTTGAGAAAATGGAAGTGGAGAAGCGAGGCACGCGGTGGCTCAGTGGCTGTCTTAGCTGAGCTTGTCAATCAGAAAGGTCGGCAATTCGTCGGTTCGAATCCCTAGCGACCCATAAGGGAGTGAGCTCCCGTTACTTATTTTGCCAACCTAGCAATTCAAAAAGCATGTAAAAAATGCAAGAAGAAAAATAGGGACCACCTTTGGTGGGGACAGTAACAGCGTTCCGTGCACCTTCGTCATTGAGTCATGCCAACCACATGACCATGGAGACAGCGCTGGCTCTTCCCACCAAAGGTGGTCCCTATTTTTCTACTTGCATTTTTTACGTGCTTTCGAACTGCTAGGTTGGCAGAAGCTGGGACTAGTCACGAGAGTTCACTTTGTTATGTGGCGCTAGGGATTTGACCCGCTGAACTGCCGAGCTTCTGATCGACAAGCTCAACGTCTTAGCTGCAATATGCTCTATACGAGTCGGTCCTTGAAAACTACTTGGAAGTTACAACCGATCAGAATATAGTGGCACAAACAGTGTTGGTTTGGCCATGTCACACTTGGTATATCAACTACACTGTCTTCCAGTTTTCTTCCATGTGCAATTCAATATGATGGCTATTATCTTTGGAACCTTACATGGCATAGGACCAAGTTATCTGTGGGACCTGAGGACATTTGTCCATCTCACCAGAGTACATAGAGAGGGATGGGCATGCTTCTGATCACTTATGCTAGGTAAGCTTCCCGTTGGGAGAGCGAGTACGTTCAGAGAAGGGTTGTGAGAGTTGTGTTGGAGAACACACAAACCAGCATACAGAGACATTGCAGTTTAAATAGGCTTTTACTTTTGTGGAAATAGAGGTATCAGAGTCCATCAAACTGTCCAAGTCATACACGGATAAGACAGTCAGTCATCAATGTCTTTCAGTTAAGGGATAATCCAAATAACATAGTCCAGTATCATATAATCAGTTCAGTACTCAAAGTTTGCTAGCAGTTGCAAAACTTACAATAGCTCACCGCACTTTCTAACAGCCAACTTCCAAAAACACTCAGATCAGATCAGCCCAGCATCTAACGAACAAAGAGAGAGCTAACAGTCGTCTAGCTCCCTCTTATGGCCGATTGAGGAAAACAGCAACCAATCATATTTTACAGTATGATTTAAAGAAACAGGTACAACATTGTTACATGGTTTATATATTGCCAACCCAACCGTTAGATTATATTCCTAACAACTTCCCTTAAATGTTGCCCTCTTGTGGGTCTTTGGAAGTGTGTCTTTTCCATTGCAGCCTCTGCCCTATGGAATATCCTTCCCTCTAAGACCCAACAGGCTCCACCCTTCTCTATTTCTGGAGAGCCCTTAAAACAGCATGGCTGGCTGGGGAATTCTGGGAGTTGAAGTCCACAGGTCTTAAGATTGCCTAGGTTGAACACCCCTGCCTTAAAACCTGGCTCTTCAACCAGGTGTTGTGGCAGAATGAAACTGGGGTGGGATGTGAATGTGGGCTCTGCTGCCAGATTTCTCCCCTCATTTTCAGTTTTATTGTTTACACAATTTTGTATTGTTTTCTGCCTTCTGATTGGTTGTAAGCTGCCCAGGGTTGTTTTTAAGATGGGCGGCGATATAAAGATTTGAACAAATACGTCAATTGCTCTCGCCAACCTGTTCTAGAAGTTCTTCCAAGTAATTAAGCACCGTCAGCACTTTGCTCTGCTTTCATACCACACTTCACCGGTGTTGCCTCCAAAGTTTGCCAGCAAGACCAGATTGCGCACACGAGGCATCTGTTAAAGCACAAGGAACATTCTGTGCAGCTGACAAACCGCAGTGTAAGTTGTGCTCCACAAGGCTGGGTTGGCAATGGCTGCAAAGCAGGTTTACACCCTAAAGTAGCATGGTGACATTTTGGTGAACCACTCACATTCCAGTTACAAGCCTTGGTTAACACACATTCTCCCCAACATGGTTGCCCCCAATAATATGGTTCACGATGTCAACCCATCCTGTAATTTTAGTGCATTAACTCTCTCTCCATCATATTTATTTGTTAATTCCGCTCCCTCCCCGGATCACAGAATGTGACGAATTCTCTTTTGTTGATAGCTCCGATGCAATCAGAATTTAAGTCGATCACATTGGCTCTCAAATCAGCTGCATTCCATGAACTGTGGCAGAAATACAACGCTTCCTAAATGCCGGGGCCCATTTTGCTGAAATTTCATGCCAGATGCTTCCCAAGACTTCCTTGCAATAAAGTTTCGGTTTTATTTCCTTTAACCTAATAAAAACTGGGTGAATAAAAGGCTGAACGTTTTATAGAAAGAGAGAAAGCTCATCTTCTCAGGTTGCTTCCCCCCCACCCCCCGCCCCCAACCAGCGCAAATCACTGTCTCTGTGAGATGACTTTGGCAGTTGGGAACAAAGGACCTTTCAAAATTCTCCACCCAGTTTATGGCAGGAAAGTGGGAGGGGCATGCGGGAAAGATTTATTGGAATTGCTCCAGGCAAGGGAGAAATTCTTCAAGAAAGACAGGATTTTCTTAGAAAGGGCAAACAGAGCATAAGTCATAAGTCTGGAAGGGACTTTGGAGCAAGGGTGGGATTCAGCTGGTTCAGACCAGTTCGCCTGAGCCAGATGCTAATTTTACATCTGGTTCGCCGAACCGGTAGTTGTAAGGACTGGCTGGCCGCAAGAGCCAAGGTGGCGCAGTGGTTAAATGCAGCATTGCAGGCTACTGCTAGATCAGCAGGTCAGCGGTTCAAATCTCACCGGCTCAGGGTTGACTCAGCCTTCCATCCTTCCGAGGTGGGTAAAATGAGGACCCAGATTGTTGGGGGCAATATGCTGACTCTCTGTAAACCGCTTAGAGAGGCCTGAAAGGCCTATGAAGCGGTATATAAGTCTACTGCTACTGCTATTGCTATTGCATCCACCTGCCCCTCCCTTCCCAGGAGTCTCCACGCGGCCCGTTTTGGATGCCAGGTAAGTGCACGGCCTCCCGAAAGTTCAGAAACGGGCTTGTTCCAAGCAGTGGTGGGTTCCAGATCCCATCGTAACCAGTATGCTGCGATGGGGCTGGGCGTCCACCAAATGCCCTGTACAAGCATGCACACCCACCACGCTGTGATGCTCCAGCATTGCGCAGGTGCCGTACACTGCGTGCGCATATGCAAATAACCCGGTTGGGTCAAATACAGGTAAGGAACGCAGGCGGGTGGGTGGGCCCTCCAAAGCACCATTCCGGTACAGTGCCTGCTGCTCCCAGCAGGCACCGGTGTGCCCATACTGGGGCATACCAGCTGGAACCCACCACTGGTTTCCGTCCTCCGGAATACCTCCACATCTTGGGGGAGGCCATTTTCACCCTCCTGAAGGCTCAATGAAAGCCTCCAGAGCCTAGGGAGGGTGAAAACGTGCCCCCACCATTGTGTAGGAGGCCAGAGACAAGGTGGTGCAGTGGTTAGAGTGCAGTACTGCAGGCCACTTCAGCTGACTGCTAACTGCAGTTCGGCGATTCAAATCTCACCGGCTCAAGGTTGACTCAGTCTTCCATCCTTCCGAGGTGGGTAAAATGAGGACCCAGATTGTGGGGGCGATATGCTGACTCTGTAAACCGCTTAGAGAGGGCTGAAAGCCCTATGAAGCGGTATATAAGTCTAACTGCTATTGCTAGGTAGGCCACGCCCACCATGGCCACGCCCATGCCCACCCAGCAACCGTAGCAGAAAACCAGTTGCTACATTTTTTCAATCCCACCCCTACTTTGGAGGCCTTCTAAACTAATGTCCTGTCCAAGGTAGGAGATCTTGTTCCATCCCAGACCAGTGGATGTCCAATCTTGGCTTGAAAACCTCCAGCCATGGATCACCCATAACAAATGGAGACATTTGTTACCAATACTTCAGTGTGGGATAAATGAGCTGAGTGCAGTATGGACCCAATCATCTATTAGTCTGTGATCTTAACTTGCATATTCGATGTCCCACCATCCCATCCTTGCAAAAATACCTGAAGGAGGAAGGTTGGTAGATACAGAACTGGCAGGTGGCAGCAGCATCCAGAAAGCAGTTGGAGGTATGATGGAGGTAGGGTTTGAAGGTCTATTGTGGAGACCGCTGCCGATTGAAAAATGGGCCTAGCTGGATGTTGGACACCAATGGTGAAATATTTCGATCAACCAGCAAAGGAGGTGTAGGTTGCATGTGATGATTTAGGCTGCAACCAACCAGGCTGACTAATGTTGATTTCATCCAGATTCCTAGGAACACAATTCCTACAGACTCAAAACTGTTGGTTAGACCGTCCAGGAATTGTGGGGTATCGGGTGGTCCATTCTTTCCCTAACCAACTGGATGTTAGGTGGAAAAGAATCAGGACCATTCATAAGGTTGGCACAGAGAAGGTTTATTCAAACCTAGACACAAGAATCTGGTTGACTGAAGTTCCAGACCAAATTGGCACCAGATAAGGATCAATGCAATTCAAGGGGAGTTCAACTTGGAGCACTTGTGGGAACGCAACAACTCTAAGCTCATGATGCACTTAACTCCACCCACACCCCCAGCTCTGTCTGCTCTTCTCCTACACTGGGTTTGATGTTCAGTTTAATTGGAATTAATTCAGGATTCAAATGGAATCCTTCTGAAAAAGCTACCCAGAGTCACCATGATTGAAATAAGAACATGATTCTCTCCCCCACTGCATGTTATATTAGTTACCACGGGATCCAAACTCCCATCCTCATATATAAAACCAAACTTTTATTTACTATCCATCTGTAGTTCTGACACTCGCATTAGATTAAGATTGTAAAGTGGGGGGCATAAATAAGTCTTTTGCTTATTCCGTAAGCTCTTCTTATAGGTTAGAGTAAAATATGATTACAGATAATTACCAGATAATCTGGAAAAGTTGGAGTTGTTCTAGATGTGTGTGTGTGTGTACGTGCGTGTGTATCTATTTAAATCAGTTCTTTTTCCTGATTAGCTCCCACACTCCGTTGCATTTAATAATAATCAATGCCTGAAAAATAAGCTGCAATTGATTACTGTAGCAAGTTGAGTTCCGTTCATTCGAGAAAGGCATTGTACTCACTCCTTGGTCCTGGTTCAAAAACAGGAGCTGATAATTAATCACACAGAGTGTAGAAGACAACCTGGAAGGAGACACACTGCTTTGCCCTGCATGGAGGCCATCGCTCCATAAATAAATTGCATCTTCTGCATAAATGCAAATGAGTGAGCAGTCACTGGTGCAGAGAAGAAGACGCCGAGCTGGAGCCTGAGGGAAACAACCCTCAGAAGTCCCCCTACTGTTCTTCTGCTTTCCTCTTGCTCCTTCCTTACACCAGCTTCACGCATTTCATATCTTGAAAGACGGAGGGAGAGGAAAGGCTTTCCTGGAGAGGAATTCATTGTAAATTAAATAAAAGGGGTTTATCAGGACGAGGACTCGGCTTCGTGTTGCTGGGGAAGCCTAGGTCAGAACAATTTAAAGGTCTGGGATGCTAGATATGGGGCGATTCCCAATCTGAAGTTGAAATATTTCCCAATATGTCCTATCCCCCAGAAATGTTCTCTACCAACAGTAAATATTGCTATTTCCCCGAGGAGGAAATCATTCCATTTCCAGCAAGTTCCTTCTGCCCGTACTTGGAAGGATGGATGGAATTGCAGAATCCAAAGCTTCAGACAGTGGAGAGAGACTGAATTTTGCCCCAGTCGTGGTTCCCTCCAAGATGAAGATCCACTTTTCTAGGCACAGTCCAAGCTCGGAATGGGCCAACCCGCTGCAGTCACAACTCACCACAGGACAGGTTGCTGTGGGACAATTCAACAATTCAATTGAATGACTTAAAATAGTTTAAAAAGTATTTTCATTTCTGTCACTCGCATTTTGTTTTGTCCCTCCTTTGACATCTTTTCTTTAATATCAATAGCTTCACAGTGTTTTACAGCCCTCTCTAAGCAGTTTACAGAGTCAGCTTATTGCCCCCAACAACCTAGGTCCTCATTTTACCCACCTCGGAAGGATGGAAGGCTGAGTCAACCTTGAGCCTGGTGATTAATGAATCTATTCCTCCATTTCTTCAATGTTAGTGTAACTCTTGTCTTGCGGCAAGTTGTCCCTGGTGAGTTGGACTTAGCGAATATGTCATAGAGTAGACGCATCCAAGCTTGCCTTCCTTGTCAAGTCAATGGAAAAGGAGATTCCGGGGAGCAAAGCAGTGCTGCCATCTGGTGGCTCAAAAAGTAATTGATCCGATTTACAGAGAGGCATTCAAGAGCAAGAAAGGGGGGTTACTTTTGGTCATATAACATAACCAGAACAGAATAAGAGAGTTGGAAGGGACCTTGGAGGTCTTCTAGTCTAACCCCCTGCACAAACAAAAGACCCTATACTATTCTGGACAAATGGCTGTCCAATATCTTCTTTAAAATCTCCAAGTGAGGGAGCAGCCACAAATTATGAGGGCAACCCTTCCAATCACTTCAGTCTAAAAACAAGCATGATGATGATCATCAATACCACCGTTTCTCCCAACTACAACCTCGTCTAGGAGCAGCAGCATCACCTGCAATAGTACAGGAAGTCCTTGACATATGACCACAATGGGGACTTTAGAATTTCCATTGCTAAGCAGGGCGGTTGTTAAGGGAGCTGCACCCAATCTTACGAATTTTGCTTGCTATGGCTGTTAGGTGAATCACTGCAGTTATTCAGTGACTCACGTAAGTTTACCACCAGTTCGCCGCGCACCGAAACTGGAAGCGTGCGCGTGCGCACTCTCGCTTCCTGAGCATGCGCCTTCCTCACGCGCACTTGGCTTGCACATGTGGCTTGCACGCATGTGTATGGCTTAGAAAATGTGGCTAATTAATTAATTAATTAATTCCAGTGTAAAAATAGGACAAGCTGAATATATTAATAGTAGAAATACACCGAAGGGAGGAGTAGAGGGATAGAAGAAAGAGGGGTAAAGAGGGTGGGAGAGAGGATTGGAGGGAGGGTGAGAAGGAAGGGAGGGAGTGTACCGGGAGAGAGGAGTGGTAGAGGGGGAGGGGAAGTAGGGTAGAGGGGAATGATGGAGGGAAGATGGAAAGTTGGAGGGGGGCGAAAGAAAGGGTGTATGGAGGGTCGAAGAGGTACATTGGGTTTCTATTTTGGGGGGTATTGTTGACAAGAGGAATGGCTGTGTTTATTGTTTAATGTTATATGGCCCCGGTTGTGCACAGTATATATGTGACTGTACGAAAATGAAAATGGAAAATAAAAACACATTTACACAGAAAATGTGGCTAAATAAGACGACAGAGAGCCAGGGCGATGGAGCAGGTCCACCTCCACCCGCAGGTCACCACTACCAGTTCGCTTGAACTGGTCAAATACCACCCCTGATGTGGCCATTAAGCCAATCTGGCTTCCCCACTGACTTTGCTGGGAAGGTTGCAAATGGTGATCACAAGACTTCCCCCACCCACCAACCCCAATGTTGTAACCATCATAAATACATGCTGGGTGGTCAAAGTTTAATCATGTAACCAGGAGGATTCAGTGATGGTCGCGCAAAGGAAAGGACCAGCTGTAAGTCATGTGTTTCAGTGCAGTTGTAACTTTGGTTACTCAACAAAAGGTTTCTGTTAAATGAATCTACCTGCTTCATTTGATTTCTTTAAGGGCCTGCTCTATAGGGGGGGCTATGAAAATATTTACAGACCCTTCGCATCCTGGACATAAATTTTTCATCTCCTACCCTCATAACGATAAGAGCATTGCACACCAGAACAACTAGACTGAAGAACAGTTTTACCCGAACAGCATCACTCTGCTAAACGAATAACTCCCTCAATACTATCAAACTATTTACTAAGTCTGCAGTACTATTAATCTTCTCATCGTTCCTATCACCCATCTCCTCCCACTTATGACTGCAGGATTGTAACTTTGTTGCTTGTATCTTTATGATTTAATTTGATTGCTTATTTGTACCCTATGACTATCATTAAGTGTTGTACCTTTGATTCGTAATGAATGTATCTTGTCTTTTTATGTACACTGAGATCATATGCACCAAAGACGAATTCCTTGTGTGTCCAATCACACTTGGACAATAAAGAATTCTATTCTATTCTAATTGGGGTAATAGGAAGGCTCCTGGTTTAGTGACTAAAGAAAATCAAACCAATATTTATTCCCAGTGCCGCACATAAAAATCTACAGAATGAAGGCAATCCAGGTAGATTTACAAATATGGAAATTTAAGGCCCAGGTAATTGCCAACTTATTTAGCTCTGGTGTTTTTAAAAAAAGAATAATACAGTGCAAAGATCCAGGAGAAGATAAGTTGTTTTTGGTTTGAAGAATATATAAACTTGTGCTAAAACACAGTTCTTAAAAGGATTGAAGGCTGTACATAATTCTAAAACATTTCGAGGGAGCCTAGTGACATCTACTCACTACAGATTGTTTTAAGTTTTTTTTTAAATGTTTCAGTGTTTATTATTAAATGTTAATCGATTCTCCCAAATTGTTGCCGTAGAGCTCAGCTGTCACTTTCTAAGCCTCACCAACAGCAAAACAGAGTCTATTGGGCAAATATTTATATTGCACAGTATAATACACCGTATCTCTAAGTGCTGCCCTTTCTAGGGAGAAATTTATTATATTTACATGCCCCCATCTCACTACCCAGAGCAAAATGAGTGATGCAGTAAGTTTCCTTCTTAGCCTTTAGTTTCCCAATAAAACTAAAGGCTAAGATGATTCAACCTGCACCATCATCCCCATAGTCCCTAGCTACAGGAGATGCTTTTCCTACCAAGTTCCCTACAGCTGCTCAAAATCAACAAGAAATATCTAGTGCTTTCTAGGCAGGGGTGTTAAAGTGGCGGCATGAGGGCAAGATCAGATGCGTCATGCGCGGGCCGCACCCACCCCAGTTCCACGAAGGGAAAAAAGCATCACGTGATAGCAATGTGACGTGGCACGTTTGACACCCATGTTTTAGAGTTTGGCACTGGTGTTGATCTATCAACTTCTGAAAACATGGGAAAGGCCCAGGAGTTGCAAGAACCATCTGGATAGAAGATGCTGATTCCCAGAAACATGTTTAAGTGCTATTTTCATGTATCCATGTAACAGAGGCTGCTTCTAGTTTCTAGTTTCTAGAACTAGATCAGTGGTCTCTATGTTGGTCTATACAGGTGCAGACAATCACAGGAATGCTTGTTTCCATCAAACAAGAACCTAAAATTTGTTTTACCAGGAACAGCCAGTCAAAATCCTTCCTAGTTGTTTTGACCTAGGCTTCCCAAAAGCACGGAGCTGACTCCTCGTCCCGATAAAACCCCTTTTATTTAGTTTAAAGGGAATTCCTCTCCAGCAAAGTCCCGGCTAACAGTCTTTCAAGAGATTTCACAAATACAGACCTTTATCAGGCTTGGAGAGCTGCCAGGCCGTTATCTTCCAAACGCCACCACGCTGTAGCAGCAA
The DNA here is from genome assembly GCF_051295495.1 of Thamnophis sirtalis. Lineage (NCBI taxonomy): Eukaryota > Metazoa > Chordata > Lepidosauria > Squamata > Natricidae > Thamnophis > Thamnophis sirtalis. The sequence continues at coordinate 15,827,359 of NW_028261393.1, read as the reverse complement.
TTCCTTGACAAGAAGTCAGGAACAGATCTTCACTTTAATGAATTGAACTAATTGTCTCCTGAAAACTCCCCTCCCTTTTCGCTCCTCTTTATTCCCTATGGGAGGGGCCATTCACCGTCCACCTGTGCCTTTACTCCGGAGTCGGCCCTTGTTCCTTAGCTATTCCCTTCTCCTGGCAGCTCTGCGCATGTGCACACCGGGAATAGGCTCCAGCTGTTCATCTGCCCCACTGATATCTGACTCCAAAGGCAGCTGATAACTGTCAAATAGTCCCATCTCTGCCTCCGATGCAGAGCCCTCATCAGAGCCTTCCCCAGATTCCAGGACTGGCCCATGTTCCTCCCCAAACTCCTCACTGTGCGAATCTGCTGCCAGATCCACTGGCGGGCAACAACACTAGTATAAATCCTTCCATTTCCCACCATCCAGTCAGAGCTGAAGCTTCTTGGATGAGAAGCAAAATGTCTTCAAAGAAAAAAACAGAAAGTCCAGTTGCCTGTTGAAAAAGCACCTTTGGGACAACCATGACTGAGAATCTTCATAGTTTGCCAAGCCATACCAAGCTTTCCTAATCAAGAACAAGTACAGATAGTCCTCAACTTACAGCAGTTTGTTTAGCGATCATTCGAAGTTACAACAGCAGGGGGGGAAGTGACTTACGACCATTATTTGCACTTACGACCATCGTAGCATCATGTGATTAAAATTCAGATGCTTGGCAAGCAACTCATATTTATGAAGGTTGCAGCGTCCAGGAGTCACGTGATTCCCTTTTGCAAAGTCAACGGGAGGCCCGATTCACTTAACAACTGGTTTAACTAACAACTGCAGTGATTCACTTAACAACTGTCTCGAGAAAGGTCATGAAATGGGGCAAAACTCACTGAACATCTGTCCCAGTTAGCAACGGAAATTTTGATTTCAATTGTGTTCGTAAATCGAGGATTACCTGTATCTGACGACTTCAATCTATGTAGTAGAAGCTGTTATCTTAGCCCTGCCAAGTAAGTACAAGTTGCAAGATCTAACATTTGTTGTTCATAGTGCAATTCGGGAATTGTCTGAAGGTGACACATTGATCTGGAGCCTCAGGCTGCACAGACAATCTGGACTTTCCAGCTCTACCTGAATTTGATAGGGATTTAATCTGAGACACCTCGCATGCAGGTGTTTGCACTGGGCTTCAGCAGAGACTGTGATTCCGTAACATACATGAAATACATGGAAATTTTTTATATAATGGACAAAAACTCCTAGAGAAATCGATCTAATTTTTTGAATAAATGGCTAAAAAAGCCCAAACATTCCTGGATTGCATCTTATAAGATCATTCTTAGGTAAGGTAAAGGTTCCCCTTGCACCAGGGGTGGGTTTCAACCGGTTCGCGGCGGTCCCCGCGATCCGGTTGGTCGCCGAACCCAGAAGTAACTAACTTCCGGAACGGCAAACGCCCCCCCCGCGCCCGCGCACCTGCGCGCACCCGCGCCCGCTCCTTACCCGGTTTTGCCGAATTCTGCGCTTCCACGCATGCGCAGGACGCATACAGTGCCTGCGCGATCCTCCAGGAGCAGCTGGAGCATCGCACAGATGCTAGTATGCATGCGTGTGGCGTGTGCGTGCACGTGCGCACCGCGCGCATGCGCGAGGACGCCGCCGGCCTCATTCCAACTGAACCGGTTGGAACGGGGTGAGAAACCCACCCCTGCCTTGCACATATGTGCTAGTCGTTCCCAACTCTAGGAAGTGATGCTCATCTGTTTCAAAGCCAAAGAGCCAGCGCTGTCCGAAGACGTCTCTGTGGTCACGTGGCCGGCATAACTAAACACCGAAGGGGTACAGAACGCTGTTACCTTCCCACCAAAGGTGGCTCCTATTTTTCTACTTGCATTTTTGCATGCTTCTGAACTGCTAGGTGGGCAGAAGCTGGGACAAGTAACGGGAGCTCACTCTGTTACGCAGCGCTAGGGATTCGAACCGCCAAACTACCGAACTTTCTGATCGACAAGCTCAGCGTCTTAGCCACTGAGCCACCGCATCCCTTGAATGATCCCTGCAAGATCATTCTTACAACCCACTTATCTCCTGGCAGTACAATGGTGCAGCTAAACTCCGTATCAGGTATTATGCTGAGGCTGTGGATATAGCAGGGTTCATTTTCCCTGCCTTCTTTTGTAAATTGGCCGCTGGTAGTGCAAGTTCAGTTCTAGGCATTCAAATCTCTCAATGACCAAATATCCTGGGGCATTCAGCATTACCTTGTAAGAAGCCTTGTTATTAAATACACCAGTGTTTCTCAACCATGTCCATTTTAAGATGGGTGGACTCCAACTCCCAGAATTCCACTACCTGCTTTGCAAACAAACATCGGGTTGGTTTTGAGAACCCTAACATGAGAAGCTTGCCCAGTGTTCAAGTGGAATTGAAGCAGGACACATGACAAGAGTGGCTTTTGCTAACACCTCTTCTTCACCCAAAGGGATGCGGTGGCTAAGACGCTGAGCTTGTCGATCAGAAAGGTCGGCAGTTCTGCGGTTCAAGTCCCTAGCACCATGTAAGGGAATGAGCTCCCGTTACTTGTCCTAGCTTCTGCCAACCTAGCAGTTGGAAAGCATGTAAAAAATGCAAGTAGAAAAATAGGAACCACTTTTGGTGGGAAGGTAACAGCGTTCCATGCGCTTTCGGTGTTTAGTCATGCCGGCCACGGAGACGTCTTCAGACAGCGCTGGCTCTTCGGCTTTGAAACGGAGGTGAGCACCGCCCCCAAGAGCCAAAAACGACTAGCATGCATGTGCATGGGAACCCTTACCGTTACTCTTTCAAGAAACTTTTAAAGTCTATAATCAGGCATCATTTTCCTTCAAAATAAATAAATTCAGTCAAATAAACATGCAAAGGTTTATTTATCCAGATGACAGTTCTAATGAAGTTGTACTTTAATCCTGATTCCTAGACCAAGGAGCCTGACTCCACGAAAAGGCAGCTTCCATTTGCCTTAGAAATCACAAGGTAAGACCAGCTTAGCTCCACCTGTTGACTTCATTAGAAATAATTTCCCTTTTGAAATACTACTGCTTGCATCCAGTTGCAACCAACCTGAGACAGGTAGTCCTTGACGTACGACCACAATTGAGCCCAACACCACTGGACGACATTGCCAGATCTCGCTGCTTTAGCAGAGTAAGGAAGATACTCAGAAATGATTCATACCCTGGCCAGGGTCTCTTCGCACTTCTACCATCGGGCAGCAGACATTGAAGCATAGCAGCCGAACAAATAGGTTTTTTAAAATAGTTTCTATCCTTGGGCTGTCAGACTCTTAAACACAACCACAATCACTCCGCAGAAACGTATGATAGTTTTTCTTTTTGTTATCCAAATTACTTGCATAGGGATTATTCTTTATACTATTTATGTTGTTCGTATTTGTTGTCATGGATTGAACCAGAGGCTAAAACCAATTTCGTTGAATACATGATGTACGATGACAATGAAGGCTATACTACTACTAGGCATTTATTGAGTTGTGCCCCATTTTATAACATTTCTTGACACAGTTAAGCGAAGCACTGCAGTTGTTAAGTGAATTAATAGGTCACTAAGTGAACCAGGCTCCCCCAATTGACCCGAATTGTCAGAAGTCAGCTGGGAAGTTTACAAATGACAATCACAGCACCCCGGACAGAGCAATTGTCATAAATGTACGCCAGTTGCCAAGTGCCTAAATTTTGATCACGTGACCATGAGGATGTGAAAAACAGTCATAAATCACTTTTTAGTGCGTTGTAACTTTGAGTGGTCACTAACCAAAAGGCTGTAAGTCAAGGATCACTTGTAGTTGCCAAACTGAGCACAGATAGGCATCGGGCCCATTCATCAGGTAAAAGACTAAAAGAAAACCTTGTGCATATGGCATGGCAGACTAAATTGGGAGAGGGGACACCATACGACTTGCTATAAACGCTTCTGCTTTTAATCAAAAGCTGGGTTATGCTTCTAAAAACAAACAAATATACACTTGCTATTTGTAGGCATGGATAAAGACATATCACCAAGGCATAGTTTCCAGGAACTGGTCATTATCCATCACCTACTCACAACCTGTAATTTATGGTAGTATTTAGAACTCCTTTGCAATCCTTAGCTTGGAAACTCACATTCTTTTCTAATTACCCAGTTTCAGCACTTTGAAGTACAACTGCAGCATACACACTGGTAGTAGAGATAGTTCTTGACTTACAACTATCAATTTAGTGATTGTCCAAAGTAACAATGGCACTGAAAATTAGCAATGGTGCTATGACTTATATACCGCTTCACAGTGCATTTACAGCCCTAAGCGGTTTACAGAGTCAGCCTATTGTCCCAACATCTGGGTCATCATTTTATCGACCTCAGAAGGATGGAAGGTGGACTCAAACTTGAGCCTGGTGGGATTTGAACTGCCAAAATTCAGCCAGCCCACAATCAGCAAAAGTAGCCTGCAGTACTGCATTTTAATCACTGGCTCAGACTTATGTTTTTCACACTTACAAACATTGCAGTGATCCAAATTCAGGCACTGACTCATATTTATGACGGTTGCAGCGTCCCGGGGTCATGTGATCACCTTTTGCAACCTTCCAATGAGCAAAGTAAATAGGGAAGCCAGATTCACGTAACAACTGGGTCAATAACTTATCAACTGCACTGGTTCACTTAACTGTGGCAAGAGAGGTAATAAAATATGGCAAAATTCAATGATCTTTATTTAGCAACAGAAACGTTGAGCTCAGTTGTGGCCATAGATAAAGGACTACCTGTATAGTCATCATATGGAGAATTTACCTGACTTTTGTAAGTCCTTCTGAATTGCAGGACCTACTCCACGTGTTTAATAAAGGATTTGACACTCCACAAATTAGCTACTTGATACTCAGTCAAGGAATTCTAAAAAAAAGCCCTACATTTCAATTCGATGGACTAAGAAAACACACATATTGATAAAACATTTGTTGCTATATGCAGGTTCAGAGTCTAACCATCTGTCCCACATGTGTTTGAGTGAATTTAACACGCAAAAGCACCCACCATAGAACTGCGTATAGTACTTGACAAAGTTTTCTCCTCCAGCCATACAAATTCCAATTTCCTTATTAAACGTTGTTCTGCATTGGAACACAGATATTTTGGCATAAGTGTTTCAGTGATCATCAGAAATGGGGGGGGGGGGGAGCAGATTACCAAAGGAGCAAGAGAAAATGAATGGCTTTAGAAGAAAAAATGGCAGATACATTCAGCCGTGTGGTAATTCCACATTGGTTTGGTCATGAGCCAAAGTTGGTATGAATTTCAGTCTGTGCACTTATAGGACACAACCAGCTGTAACATCCATATATCCTCAACCTTAATTGAATGTCTTAACCATTCTCTGGATGATGGGTTGGCTTTTATTACTTTTGATCTTGACTCCCAGTTTGATGAGGATGGTGATGTATGGTGTTGGTTTTTAACCTGATTGTATTTGTTTATTTTCAATCCCAATTACAAACTAGGGAGTTGTACACTGCTCAGAATCAGCCGAAGACAGTGACTTATAAGCCCTGTAAGCAAGCAAGCACATAAATAAATAAAATAATTTTGCCCAGATAAGAGGCCATATTGAGTTCATCTGCAGGATGCTATAAAATATTTGACACTATTATTCTGAAACGACTAAGATTAAAAAAAAAAACCCCAAAAAGGAGAGAAACTAAGGAAAATCTCAAAACATCAATTAGAAATTTTGAAACATTTTTTTTTGTTTCTTTATGGTTGTTTTCCAAGCTCAAATGATCTGTCACCAAAAGAATCAGAGATGTTAAAAACCAGAACGATAGTAGTAGCAGTAGTGCTATTTCTATGTGCCCCAAATACTGCATCTTACCCATGCTATCTTTTACAATCTCATGGGATGAAAAATGGGGGATTTAGATTAAGAAAAGTAAAATAAAATTGGCAATCAAGAGGAATCTTTAAAGTGACAATTATGGATAAGGCAGAAAAAAGGGGAAATGTACAGGTACAAAAGGTATTAAATATGAATTTGACAAGACAGATATTTTTTATCTGATTATCCTACAAATCTTCGCTAGGAAATTCTCATGGAGAAACACATCAGGGTCAAAGAGAAGTGTACAGATTACAGTACTGTACTTTTTAAGGACACAGCATTTGTTATTTGGCAGGCTTGGTTTGAAAACAGACACACCCACTCTCCCCCTCCCCCATACTATTGTATGTGTTTTTATATGAAAATTGGGGGGAGGGGGAGAGAGGCGGGTGTCAAGTCAACATCAGCCATGCTCTGCTAGTTTGTTTCCAAGCACATATTTACTGTAACCAGGAAGCCCTCAATAGTTAGTCATGTAAAGTGGCCTCTTGCTAACAGCACCAAACAAGAGACACCTCTACAACAGTATAAAGTAGGCCAAGAGTTAAAAATACTGCCCTATAAATATGGAAATAGCTCATTCTATGTCACTTGTTAACATCACGTAGAAGATTTGGTGTCAAGACAATAGTGGAGCAGCAACTTCCAGAGCTGTCAGCAGATTGAAAAGCGCTACTACTCAGGCTGATCATGGCTGCACCTTTTCCCCCTCATCATGCACTGCAGGAGCACTAAAACATTCACCTACCCACTAAATACTAAGGCCAAGAACTGATGCTCAACAGGATCTCACGTTTATTATTGAGAAGTGATTAATGGTGAAAGAAAGGCATCACCCATTCCTCATTGGCTTAACAAGAAAACTGAAGAAACATTCACTACACAGTTTACAATATTTTTTTTTCCTTCCAAAATTAATTTTCCTGTAAACAAACAAGTTTTTACCACTGTTCTCAGCCTTCAAATCAAATCAAGCCAGACTTAATCTGCAATCCATATAATGCACAAGAACAGAACATTTCTTAGGACTCTTCGTATTTCGCTTTTGAGAGAGAGAAAGAGAGAGAGAGAGGGGAAAAAATGAACCACCCCCTCAGACATGACCTCGTAGACAAATCCCATTCAAATCTTCTAGGCATAAAAAAAACACCCCTCAGAATTCTTCATAAAATTCCTGTTCCAGTCCATGGAAAAAAAAAAAGTTGCTCATTCCATTTCCCATGGTGGATGTCCAAAAGAAAGTCACAACTCGGTGTTCCAAGTGCAAATATCAAAAAAAATCAGGAGGAAGAGGGGTTCAGAAGGCCAGGAAACCAGGTAAGCGGCAGATTTAAAAATTAGAGGAAAGAAAATAGGGCATATGCCACTGGCGGATTTTAAAATCCGATAACATAGTAAAAAGACAAACGAAAAAGGAACAAAAACCCCAAAGCGTATGGTGTGAAATTACAACCAAAGCCAAAAGAAAAGGGGACAGTTTTCACTTCTACTCTACCTAGAAGGGGTTTTTTGTTTTTTGTTTTTTTTAAAGTCCTATGTCTCTTGTGAAATTTCAGTATTTTTTTTTTAAACTGTACGTTTATAAGAGTTTGTATGGAGTCAATGAAATAAGTCCTAATTCTTTCTGGTGTAGTCTTTCTTCCTTTTGCAAGATATCCGAGATGCATCATCTCTGTTGCAGTCTCTGTGAAAGGGCCCGGCGGTTTATTTCACACGGCCTTGACGTTCCTATAGGAAAGAGAACAGAAGAAAACAGGTTTTTTTTAGTGAAAAGCAGTATTGAAATGGATTGCAATGCCACAAGATTTAAGATAACACTGAGACGGCTTTCCATATTCTTAACCTACCATGCTAGTAAAACCTGCTAGTAAAACCTGCTTTTTGCCAATTTTCATCCCTAAAACACATAAGCTTCTGAAACTAAGTTTGTTACTAAAAAAGTCTATGGAGATTCTCAGTTATCCAGGTTATGGGTGAGCCAAAGGAGCTTTTTTCAAGAGGCAACTGGACTTTCTGATTTTTCTTTGAAGACGTTTTGCTTCTCATCCAAGAAGCTTCTTCAGAGGTGAAAAAAAGAAGCAAAATGTCTTCAAAGAAAAACCAGAAAGTCCAGTTGCCTCTTGAAAAAAAAAAGCACCTTTTGGTTACTAAAAAAAAGCCTTGCATTTATACCTTCTCCCAACACGTTCCAATTCTTTGAAATCTCATGCAAATAAATGTGTTTTGCATACCTAAACCATACACTAATTTTTGCACAGTCAGAAGAGTAAAAACTGCCATATCAACTAGTACTCTGCCCCATGATTTTGTTCACAATTACAAATGCCACTTTATAATGTGGAAAAAGTAAATACATGTCTGTTGCATTATTTGCTATCTACATTCCAAGTCTTAATAGAAATAGGCAAGTGATCATTTTTTTATCGTCTTTGGGATACTTTGTTCAAATCAACACACTGGCAAGATCCCCCCTAAAAGAAGCTATTTTAGGAGAATAAACTGCAGCTCTAAAAGCAGCCTGTAAATCAGTCTGATTCCTCTTAAATTTCTTTTTCTTACCAAATTTTATTGGCATATTATGCAAGGTAGGGTTTCTCTCTAGAAATTTTAACTTCATAACTCTTGAGATTCTGTAGGCAGCCAACAAAATAAATTTTAGCGTTAGAATAGTGCGGGCGGAACAGAAAACTTCCTAGTACATTATTTATTATTTGGTGTTAATTCTGAAAGAGGGCTTAATCTATACAATCTACCACTCCTGCTCATCAGAGATACACCTCTGCTCCTTATTTATTCTGTGGCAAATAACAAGAAGATCAGCTTCTACTGACTTATGTCTGAGAGGAAGCCATGTTCATGCAATCTAAAAGATCAAGGCTAGTGGCACTTGCTAACAAGTGCAAGCAAATCTAGTAGCTATTCAAGCATGACCAATCCCTTGTAAGTTATTCAGAACACCATGTCAGTTGGTTATCACACACTAGTATCAAGATCAGGATGAAAGCAATGCAAATGCTGTTTCTTATATACAGCTGAAAGAGCAAAGATAACACTCAACGTATAGAAGTTTCATTCAATATAGTATCGCCTGTTGGTAAAGCTATTGGCAGATCTGTTTGGTCAATGCTTTCATAGAAGATATTTTAGCATAAAATTCTGGAGATTGCTAAATTGCAAATGCTAGCACAACAGTGAACCGCCTGCTACAGTCTTATCAATGACCGCTGGGCATGATGGCTAAAATGTATGGGAATGTGTGCTATATGGAGGACATCTGGTTACTTATCCCTGGCCTAAAGAGTTAAATCACACAGGAAACATGTGTAAGAGTCCTCCAACTATCCCTATTTCTTCTACCTTGAGCTGGTAACAGATGGCTGCACCTATTTTGAAACAATCTCCTTTAGTTATCAAATTGGAGAGCACTACTAGAACTTCTGAATGTCTCAAATATAGTATGTTCTTGCCTCTCCCTACTCAAAATAGGGTCTTAAGATGTATTTAGACTAGGGACGTCCAACCTCGGCAACTTTAAGATCTGTGGACATCAATTCTCAGAATTCCCCAACTAGCATGAGGAAGTTTTATCCATGGGTCTTAAAGTTGCTAAGGCTAGATCTGGTTTAGATCCTGATCTACCTTTCTTAGAACCAAGCCAACTCTCTCCTAGATGTTTTTCCCTTTTCAGTCCCCATTCCCCCACTTTGGTTCTGTACATCCTTTTTTCCTAAAAGCCTACGGATAAGGATTGCCTTTTATTATTTGATAAATTGCACTAGGTAACTTTTAAACTTAGGGATGAATTTATTTAGAGTATTTATATCCTGTACTTCAGTCAGAAAGGTTCCAATGCAGCACATAAACCAATAAAACTAGAAATTCCAATCAGCAGGTTTAAAGTCTGAAATGACACGACAGATAAATTAATGAAGGTAGACTACAATGTTTCTTAGTACAAGGATCTTAGTCTGCCAGAGTTCACATGAATGGCTATGAGGGAGGAAATAAAATCCAATTTGCAAAAATAGATAAGCACTTTACTTGTAGAAGCAGAATTCTTTGAATGCAGTTAAAATAAAATCAATGCTTTGTCTTGTTTCTTATTATGTGATTAAGCATTTATTTCACAAGACATTCTCTGCTTTTTCATGTGTATTAATATTGGAGTTTTATGCATTACAGTTTTAAACATCAATTTATTCCAGGTAAGCCATACTGTACTGAAAAGTGTGATGGAAAAGCCATACAAATAAAATTAACCCCCACAGTAAAGTACTGTTTTGTGTTTTTCTTTTAAAAAAGGACAACTTGGGAGAAATGCTTGCAAAGCTTCCTTGTTCTATTCCAGCCTTTCTCAACTGGGATTTTGTGAGAGATTGTGATTTAAAACAAAACCACATCAAATCACTGCACAATACTACAAACCACGATACAACTGCCTGCCTCCCACGGTGCTCAGACTTGCTCAGTCTGAATTGGTGCTGTTGTTGTGAAACATGGAATTGTAAAGCTCAGACATGAATTGTACTATAAAATTTTCGTATTGTTTATGCAGGGATTCCCTGAGATTTGAAAATTATTTCAAGATTCCTTCAGGGTAAAAAGTTGCTCTATATCTACTGTTCTATCCTGATCCTTTAGTATAGGGTCTGCAACCTGCAGCTCTGGAGCCACATGGCTCTTCCATCCCTCTGCTGTGGCTCCGTCACTCAAAATATGCCTCACAACTGCCAATGTGCAATACCCACCGGCACTCGATTTATTGAGGTTTTCGACCCCCCCTTTTTTTAGTTCAAAATCAGACTCCATTTCGGAATTGCATGCAGAAATATTTTTTTCCCTCTGTAGCACTCATTATTTTCATAAATACAACACACTCTTGTTTTTTTTATTTACATAACATAAAGATTAAAAAAAATAATATACGCCGTGCTATCTTCATTTTAGATGTCAAAAGGGTTTTGTGGCTCCCGGTGTTTTCTTTTCTGTGGGATATGGGTCCAAAGGCTCTTTTGGGTGTTTAAGGTTGCCAACCCCTGCTTTAAGATAAATGAAAGTGGGCAGTTCGACCAGTGCAAAATAGGGTTTAATCTTATTCCATACTTTTTTGTCTGACTAGTGGAGAGGGTGATGGCCATAACATTTTTTTTAACATAATCTACTTATATTACAATGTTTTAATCCAATTTTAAGTTTTTGCATTGTGAAAAGAGTTCAACAATACTCCTAGTTCAGGTATTGTAGATCTGGTCACCTGGGGATAAGCTCCTGCTTCTGAGAAATATTTACCAGTCACCACTTAGTGGCAAGATTACTGGAAAACACACAGAGGAAAAAGTTATATGCCATAAAATACAACGCTAGTGACATAACTTTATGCAGCATTCTGTGAAAGAAAGTACACGGCTATTCCAACTTTTATAATAACCAGAATTTTGACTTTTATACAAAATGACTCAGCAGACTTATGGCAAGAAAGGTTAATAATCAGATGAGACATTACCTCAACAATTGATTTTTATACAAACCTGAAATTTGAGAGGCCGTCTCACATTTAATATAAAATGTGTCCCCCCCCCCATTAAATTCAACCTTGTTTTAATACAAAATTGTAAATGCAATAAGTCGATGAAGTATTACATTACCAGGAGAAACCTGGTCTTGCTAACTATTGTACAAATTCAATTATATAATTTAAATGCGTTGCAAGTCACAGTACAGTACAACAGTAGCCCCCAACCTTTCTGGCACCACAGATCGGTTTCGAAAGAAATGGTTTTGTCTGCAAACTAGATGAGAGGTGTCAAACTTGATTTCATTAAAGGCTGCTTCAGGGTTGTGTTTGATCTCGAGGGGAGAGGAGGACTGGGGTGGGAATGGCCACCTTGACGTCACTCATGCTGGGGCCGCCTATGGAGGCCAGAGGGCTCTGCCAGCAAAAATGGGCTTCCAAGCTCCGTTTTCACTGGCATTAGCACCGCAGACCAGTCCTTTGCTGTTTCCAGAGTGGCCCCGTGGTGCCTGGAGTTTGACACCCCTGATCTAGATCCTGTGCATGCAGAGATGAATGTTTGCTTGTTCACTCGCCCGCTGCTTGTGCAGCCCAATTCCTAACAGGCCACAGGCCAGTATCGGTCTGCAGCCCAGGGGTTGGTGACTCCTGCAGTATAGCATTGTTCTGTTATTTGCAAAACCTTATTTCAGATGAACTGTAAGCCTGCAATAACCAAACTAAGGTAGGTAAAGTGTCTGTGGAAAATAAAGGAATATTTAACATCTTGTACCAAAGAAAAGTCCTTTCCGCTTTTCCAATGTCTATGATGGTGAATCTAAGGCACACGCGCCAGAGGTGGCATGCAGAGCCCTCTCTGTAAGCGTGAGCGCCATTTCCAGCTGTTCTTCTGGTTTCTGGCCAAAACCAGAAGACCAGAGGATACATGTGCACAGGCCAGCTGGTCTCAGGGTTTCTGCACACGCGTGCTCCGGTTTGGGCACTCGGTGGAGAAAAGGTTCGCCATCACAGGTCTATATGAACACAATTCAAACATTCTCTCAGGCCTTTGGTGAGAGAGAATTAAACCCTTTATTTTCTTGTATCTGGTCTGTTACACTTATCATTTTTAGTATTTTTTTGTTTTATTGATTGTAAACTGATTGTTGTGAGCCTCCCCCCAACCTTGAGTCTGGTGTCATACAATTTGAATTTTAAAAATTAGGTTTTCTGCACAATACCTAGTTATTTATCTTACTTGTTCTCTATTCTATGCCCTAGTTTTTTGCATTCTAGGCAGAATGATGTTTGAACTGTCCTTGAGAGCCAGCCTAAAATTTAGAAACACACAGAAACTTCCAGGTGAGCACACAGAAATATTTTTTTTCTTAATAGCATTTATATATTGTCCCAAACACATGACTTTTCTACATACCCTTTGCAGCACTCTAGATGCCTACAAGTACATCCCCAAACAAGCAAGCTTATTTCAGTCAAAGAACAGCTACAAGTTGAAAGCTTAAAGGCATTTTGCTTCATACCTCTCCTTATCACTGGCCGTCCTTACAAGAGTTTGTTTAGTGACTGTTTCGGAGTTACACGGCACTTAAAAAAAGTGTGTTGTCTTATGACCATTTTCCACATTTATTATCATTGCAGCATCCTGTGTCACATGATCACATTCAGACGCTTGGCAACTGATTCATATTTTTGATGGCTGCAGTGTCACAGGGTCATGTGACCACTTTTGCAAACTTCTGACAAGCAAAATAAATGCAGAGAGCGGATTCATTTAACAACTGTGTTACTCATTTAACAACTGCAGTAATTCCCTTACACAACGGGGCAAGAAAAGTCATAAAATGGGGCAAAACTCAGTTAACATCTCACTTAGGAACAGAATTTTTGAGTCAATTGTAGTCATAAGTCGAGGATTACCTGTATCTGATTACTTCAATCTATATAGTTAAAGCTGTTACTATATAGGCTATTAAAAATCTTAGCCCTAGTGAGTACAAGTTTCTATTAAAAAATGAAATTAAAATCTCATGAAAAAGCCGATGAACACTCTTTTCATGTCAACCATATTATACTGGAAAAGGAAAGGAAAAATGCTTCCTGTTCGTCATACTTAGCCTGGCAATTATTGACTTCAGTTAATCTGATTTACATTACCTAAGTGTGTTTTGTCCAGAAAGGCAAATGAAAAGCAGACTGCAATCATCAGGCAAATTCTTAAAGCTCAAACATGTGCTTTGTTGGTGCAATTCTGAATATTAGGAAAATATATGCATTACAGCCCTACATGTTACATCTATAACTGATGAGCTGGGAATAAATTATTAGGAGCCATCCTAACACTAGCAGAAGTGCCGGTATATACTAGATTAGACAATTTATTTTTGCGATTAAGCAACATAAAATATTTTATACAGAAACATTTATAACACTGTAATGCAAATAGAAAAATTACTTTAATTAAAAGTTGGAGAATTTGCATCATACACTGGAATAAAGTTATTCAATCAATGTTTTCATTTTAAGGCTGCAGTTCTGGGTTCTAACATCTTATCAATAAGATGTTACAGTTTCAGGACATTGTTATACATCCAGAGACACTTGGAAATACAGTTTCTTCAGTATCATAGTGTTACAATTTACAGAGAGTCACACAGTAACAAGTATTTATCAAATCAATGATAGTGTAACCCTTTTTTTAAAAAAAGATGTAATCAAATTGAAAAACTGAAGCTTCAAATACATAATCACTTAACGTTATTCTGCAATGGTGAGAACAATCAGTCTTAGAAATAGCATTTTATAGTCTGAATATAGAAATAGCATGAAGTCTCTTCCCCAAAACAGAAGAGAATTATATGGTGCAGAAACTGGTTCTCGATAAACATTGCTGCAGGACAGACACATTAATAAATAGTTCTGTCCAGCAAATCTGAAAGCCAACTCCTACTAGGCTTGGATTCTGATGGGTACATGTCATCCAAAACTGGCATGCTGAAGATCAAATACAAATCCTGTCATTTTAAGGTACCGTGAGAAACAATTCATTCTACAGGGAGTACTGAAACAGCTATGTTGGCTTAGTCATTTTGTTTAGAAAAAGCCAAAGGATACATACATATACTTTGTTTTTGATGATTCTCAATTCCAATTAGAAAGAGCAGATTCTGGACTTTCTCAGTTTTAACTTTTAAATATCAAATCACTTAATCAAATACTTTAAGATAAAAAAAATATTTTTGGGGGGAGGGGAGTGACTTTACATTAGTGTTGACTCCCAGAAAAGACCCTGCAATTCTCTTAGAAGCGGTTTGCCAATGTCTCCTTTTTAGGGCTGTGTGTGTGTAACTGGCCCAAGATCACCTGTCTGATTCTGTGCCTAAGGTAGGACTAGAATTCAGTCTCCTGGTTTCTCACCTAGTGCCTTCATTACTATATGAAACTCGCTGTCTATTAAAAAATAAAGTTAGTCAAGTACATCCAAGTAATATATCTCTGCTGGTCTGCTATTTTTCACGCCTGTATTTTCTTTACTACTTTGAATCTCCAAGATGTTAACATTAATTTTGCTTTTTCTAGGTGCTGACATGGTTACTCTAAAAATATTATATCTGTAGGTTGTCACATTTCTGAGTCCTGCAAATGATAATTGTTCATTTAGAGACTATGATATCTACACTAATCTTTCCATATCACTGCCACACCCTAACTACAATGCGACAATGTAAATCCTACCCACTATAAGAAAACACATATTTCAGCATAAATATCAAGAGGAGCAAAAAAAGGGCATATTTATGATTTTTCAAAACAGACGATTATATTAGATAAATCAGTATCTAAGTCAATGGCTTAGATACCAAGAACTACATAGCTCATTCCAAATGCTCAAGATATAAGGTTTTCTTGTACAACAATTTTTAAAAAAGAAAAAACACCACTTTTATGTAAGTTGGGAGAATCACTAATAATTAGAAAAGTGGTTCTCAACCTTTTCTTCACTAGACTCCCTTTAAATACCTTTTGTGGCCCCAGAGGTATCTCAAAATTTAAATCATAACATTTCTTCAAGCCTTGGTGGTCCCCCCTGTGATGACACTGCACTCCCCCCTTCCCGGGCTGAGAACCACTGAACTAGAATATACATTTAGCAGTTTTTAAGGTACTTCGGTGGTATACTGCTTACCAATTCCTCATCAGTTAGTGCCTCAAGAAATAACTGCAGAATACAAAGCTGATCTAATTCCTTGAAACTGTGACACCATAAACAGGAATCATGCCAAAGATATTGATTGAATAGCATTTCCACCCATAATCCAGTTTACTTAATTCAGTTCACAAACAAAACTATAAGCACTATTATCCAGAGCATCTCATGGAGAATGGGAAAAAGTCTTATTTGCTGCCACTACATGCTTAAATGTCATGTCTTCTATACTACGCAAATTTTGTACACTAACTACAATTTGGCTAGAGCAGATTCTAGTTTAAATACCATTGCCCCAAGTTATATACTTAATGATAACCTCTGCAAATCTACTTGGGTATTGATGTTCACAACTTACTCGATCTTATACAGTAACATCCACCCTCCCCCTTTATTTCTCTTCCCTGCCTGCTCAACCAGTTACCTTTTTCACATTTTCCTCCTCTTCCTGGCGTTTCTCATAGTGTGAGAAGTCATCAAAGATGGAAGTGGTGTGCTTGTAGGTAGCAATGATTTTCAGCACCTGTTTGGCCTTTTCCAGAGGCACCTCCTGAGTGTCCCTGGAGTTGGTCACTGGTTTATTCTCATTGTTCTCTAGGCGAATGTGCCGCAGTTGGCTGTTGGGAACGTCCTTCACAAAAATCCACCTGACATCAAATCGCCCCTTCCATTTGTCCTGGGACCACACGCCAGCGCACGTATTGTAGTCCACAGCAGATTTCATTTCTGCCACTCCACAGAAATGACCACTGCCGTTGACACTGAACAGTAAGTAAACGGGACCTTTTCCATTCATGGACCGATAAGCAGCATCCAGTCTCTTATTACCATGCTCTGTACTGCACCAGATGTTATATTTAATGGAACGATGGATATCATCTTCAGAATAACTCTTGATAATGAAGACCCTCCCATGTTTTGGGTTCCAGTCAAAATCCTTTGGGTTATAGTTGTTGATAGATCTCAACTTCTCCAAGACAGGGTGGGGCTCCAAAGGTGCAGATCCAGAGGTGGTTTGAGACTGTCCTACTGCATTGCCGTCAACTCCATTTTGGCCAAATCCATTTCCACGGTTACGAGGTGCAACCCAACGGGCAGGCTGAGCTGCCTGTTGCTGAACTGGCAACTGAGTTGGTTGAGGTGGTGCAGGTGGCAGAGGTTGTGGCTGTTGTCCTGCTGAAGGCTGCATTGCTGGTGGACTATTATTCATCTGTTGACCCATTGGTTGGGGAGATATTTGGGTTGGCGGCTGACCAATATTCTGAACTAAAGCCTGGGAAGGGTTTTTTGCCACTGGCCCTTTATTATCCCAAGTTCCAATGTCCATGTTGTGTTTAATGGGGGGCGGTGGAAGACTTGAGCCTGCAATCCCATTCTTGGTCTTCAGCTTGGGCTGCTGTTTGGCAGGTTTGCTTGCAATATCAGCCCAGGATGTTGGTTTGGGAGGAGCAATAGTAGCTGGGGGCAAGCTATTAGAAGTTCCAATATTACTGGCAATAGACCCACTGCCAACGGCAGAGCCAACAACTTTTGGGACATTGCTTGCTACTTCAGTGCTGCCTAGTTTCAAGGCTGCCATTCCTTGGTCTATGGTGTTCATGCCAGGTGCCTTATTCAAGGTGTCATTAGCAAACGCTGACTGTCCATCGATCATAGCTCCACCTAATGAACTTGGTGCATAAGCATAGTTGCTACTGTATCCTGAACTTTGAGTTGATTGCCCCTGAGAACTGTTATTACCCCAAGCAGAGAAGTCAATTCCACTTGGGAAAAAGTTAAAGCCATGCTGTCCCAGAAATGGTGTGCTGCCAAGGGCCCCTGGCTGTCCAAACATGGCATCTGGGAGAAAATGAGGCTCTCCATTGCTTAGCTGTCCATAAGAAGTCAAATAGGGCATAGGTGGATCACCCCCAGTAGACCAAGCAGCTTCACCCAAGGAGTAGGAAAATCCAATGGATGGGCTGTAGTAATTCGGCATGTAGGAATCTGACATTGCAGTATATGCGTTGTTCTGGAAGAAAACAGCAAGAACTAAAGAGTTAGACTGAACATTACATATAATAGCATGAAAACTAGATTAAAGCCATATGTAGATCATTCTTTCCATCTTATCCTTTCAAGCTGAAATTATTCTTTATAATGCACAAAAGCAAGATACCGATTTCAGAGCATCAGAGAAAATGAAGTCATCCTACATCTTATCCAAACCTCAAAAAGAAATTCACTCTTGGCACAAAACATCATCTAGTGAGTGTGGGGGTTGTATTTTTTTAATCTATGCAGCACTTTACTGAGGTATAGGTGGAGAATGAAACACACAGGAAGATCAATTACAACTAATGCCAGCTTGCTTGCTTAATTTTTTTTTTTAAATAGCTACTGGAATTTAAATTATTTGTAAGCTGACCAAAAATAATTTAAATATTGTTTATTTAAATGGTTTAAATTGAGAAAGGAATTCCACCCATCTCTTTAAAGTAACACTAGTAATGCAAGTTAAAACATCACTTAAGTGAAATCTTGGGTTATGCCTTTACAAGCCAATGAACACACCAAAAATATATATAGAAAGAATAGTTCACCTATTATGTTTCAATACCAAATTTCTTAGCAATAGAATATTATAGTTTCTCAATCAAACCATTGGAAATATCTAATGTGTGTTTTGAATGGAATTAATTGGCAACAAAGCAGTGGTGGGTTGCAGGGTACCATTCTGGTATGGCACTCCGGAGGGCCCGCTCGCCCGAGCTCTTTACCTGTATTTGAGCTCTTTGGCGCTTTCGTGCATGGAGCGTACGGCGCCTGCGCGATGCTCCAACAAGCAGCTGGAGTGTCGCGGAGGCGTCGTAGTGGTAAGGATGCATGAACGCGCTGTGCACGTGTGCATGTGGGGGACGACGGGCCCCATTGCACCGTACCGGTTGCAACGGGATCTGGAACCCACCACTGCATCAAAGGGAAGACAATCACTGACTACAAAGAAGCTATTATTTCATTCTGCAATTCGACCACATTTCTCATGTATGTTAGCTCAGAATTTTAAAAAAAAATCAGTGGCAACTCTTCACTATCAACAGCTTCAGATAACAGTATAAGGCAATCTTCTGTTTACAGTATTCAAGTGTAAGTATAAATAGCATATTGTAAATAAATATAAGACATAAGCACTAGAAACAAACCAAACAACTAAATGAAGAATTAGACCTATTGATTTCTTGATCCTGAAATGCTTAAAGGAATTATACTCTCTTTTTAAGGGAACATTTAAGTCTGATTTTAAAAAGTTTATGCTGATAAGCAGCTGCCTAACAACTGCTCTAAAATAATGGCTAGGAAGGACAACACTGAGATTTATCCCACTTTCATTCAACAAAATATTTAAGAATGATAACAGCAACAGAGAAATATAATTCCATAATTATATTAGCTATATGACTATTAATTGAACCCCAAACATCAGATGGCTGAATATAACTCATGTTTAATTTTAGGCAAAGGTTTTAATTTGTTAACGTTTACAAATAACAGTGTGCCCGAAGTGCACTTAAAAACAAAATAACTTCCTAAAGGTCCAATTGCTTTAATAACATAAAGAGATTAAACAAATCTATCAGATTTTTCACGGTAGGACTAAACAGAGGGGTGAGACTGAGTATGGTACTGTACTCAGACACCAAAATGTTCAAAATATTCATTGAAATTGCTTGGAAATGGATTTCGCCATTAACTGCACAATTAAGGCTATATCCTGTTGCAGCAAGTGTATGATAAGCAACATATCTACAACACCCCACTGTTCACCATTTAAAGAACTTCCTAGAATGACTCAATGCCTCATAAAGCTTTCTGATGACAAAGCTCAAATGCATGAGTATTTTATCAAAATTGGATTAGCATTGAAGACTATTCTTGCCTATTGCTTAACCAGTGCTATTCCAATTTACAACAGGAAATTAAAAGGTTAATAAGGTTGCATCCTTTCCTAACAACAACTTGCAGAGATAGTGCTCTGTTGTCACTGCTAGGAACAAACTATGATGAAACAGCAACAAAATAGCCTACAAATTAATGGTTAGTCAACATGTATGTGTGTCTAGGTGTGTGTGTGTGTTTGTGTGTGTGTGTGTGTGTGTGTGTGTGTACACATATAATGACTAACTCAAGCTACCTTAGGACCTATCTTTTAAATAGAGCTTATTCTATGTAAACGTAAACTTGGGCAGGTTTGTATATACAGGTCTGTTCTTGTTTTTTACATATTTGGAAGAAGGGAAGTCATTCCATCAACAGCAAGGATATAATTACAAGAGCACAATTGCAAGTTCAACTCATGTGCACATCTTTATAATTGACAAGTATCCAAGAAACTGGGCAATGAAAATATTTGTGGCTTGAAATAGAAAAGACAATGCATTTCAATTTACTGGATCTTGGAAGAGTTCAGAAATAACCAAGTATACATTAGCCAGGTTCCAGAATTAATAAGTTACACAGCAATCCACTGTGTGGGAATTTCTGAAAAAAGGTCAATTAGTTCCCTACCCTGACACTTCTTGGTAACTTTCCATATCATGGTTATGGATCTGTTCCTCATACCAAGGCCTGTTCATTGAAGATTATGTGAAAACCCACATTAGATGCCTTAAGTATGTTCACAATACTGTATTTTTTTCCCCACAGTATAGATCCTGTTGTCAACTTAGCTGATACTTGGAGTAACTGGAACAGAAATAATTAGCAGCGGACAGAAACTAGGTATAGTCAGTTGTATAAATTGTAGTTCACCGCAGCTCAATGGCCCCCAACCTTTTGGGCAACAGGGGTTGGTTCTGGAAAAAGGATTTTCCCCCAGATCGGTGCCGATCCACATACTGGGGGTTGGGGACTCCTGCCCTAGTTATCTCCTAAACTGGAACTTTAAGTTTTCTGTGAAGTTTCCAGATCAAAATATTGCTACTATTTATCAGTTTAAAGTTGATAACTATCCTTTATGATTGTGTAACTTGAAAATTCTTCTACAATTTTGTAGTTTACCTTCCTTACAGGACCTCTCAGAATCTGCACAAAAATATTATGGTTTATGCTTAGCTGCGGACCAAAGAACACTTTGTAACAGCATTTTGATGCCTTCCAGCTATGTTCAAACTACAAATCCAATTCTCCATAGTGAGGGGAGGAATATCCAGGATGGGTTGACCTTATCCTCTCATTGATTGGACTGAGTCAGTTAAGCTCTTGGTATACGCCCCTGGTCCACCAGGCTCCGCCCAGTTATTGACTCAGTCCCTCAACTGGACGGTTTGCCATCCTCGATCTCCGATAAATTCGAAGAAATCTAAAGAAAGCAAAAGAAATTCATCTGCCTCCCTACCGCAGCAACCGCAGGCTGAGCTCCCTGAGCTGCGAAGAATTGCCAAAAGCCGCCCCGGGAGCGGCAAGCTGTCCAGACCTCTGAGTGAAACAAGCATCACTCAGAAAAGAAATTTGCAGGGCAAGCAGGAGACAAAGGGCACAAGCCTTCCAAAGGCAAGCCCTGCCGCGAAGGCACCAGCGGCGCCGGATTGCTCTGCCGCTCCCCAAAGGGTCAAGAGATGAGTTGCAGCTTCCCCAAGCACGGCGGGGCGCGAATCGAATTACCGGCAAGCGAGGGCGGTGCTGAACCCCTGCCCAGGTGAGCCTTGCTGCGGGAATTCTGCCGGGCGCCAGAGCGCTCCGCTGCTCCCCGCTGGGTTGAGCAGCGAACCGTGGCTTCCCAAACACTGCAGAGCGCCCGCGCCATTGTCCACGTGGCCTACCTCATTGGAAGGGGTCCACGGGCAGAGCCAAGGCTCTAGCGGTGCCAGGAAGCTGGAAAACCGGCGGCAGAGGCGTGCGGCAGCTCCTTGGAGCACAAGCCGCCAGACCAGGAGGTTCTACTCCAGGTACCAAACCCAAGGGGCAGAGGGGGCAGATGCTCTCTGATGCCCATGGCCCTGGGGACTGCTCTATGGATACCCACCCTTGCCCCTGATTCCCAAGGTCATTCAAAAAAATTCTTCGGGAGGGGGCAGTGGTGCTGATTGCACCCTATTGGCCTAGGAGGCCATGGTTTGCAGACCTCCAATCGCTCTTGGTGGACAGAGCTTGGAGGATCCCCCAGGAAAGGATTTCCCTCAGGCAGGGGTCACTGGAGCACCTGGAACTACAATGGCTCCAGCTGACCGCCTGGTGGTTGAGCGGAGCATCTTAAGGGAGGAAAGATTCTCCCCTAAGGTAATAGAAACTATCCAGGCTGCCCAGAGACCCTCCACGGAGGGCATTTATGGTGCGACCTGGTGGGTCTTTTCCACATGGTGTAACTCCTGGGGACAGGACCCAGTGAGAGCCACCGTTCCCTTAGTCCTGGAATTTCTCCAGGCAGGCCTGGACAGGGGGTTAGCTCCCAAAACGATTAGGAGACAAATCTCGGCCATCTCATCTGTGCTTCTGTGCAATAGAGCCCAGACACTCACTCAACAACCTTTGGTAAGGCAGTTTCTGAAGGGGGTGTCCAACCTCAAGCCACCCACCCACAGGTACCCATCCTGGGACTTGCACAAGGTGCCGGACGCTCTGACAGTGGCCTCATTTGAGCCACTGCGAACAGTGTCACTAAAGTTTTTAACCCTTAAGGTGGTGTTTCTAGTGGCCATCACATCTGCCAGACAAATATCAGAGTTGCAGGCCCTGTCCGCTATGGAGGACCTCTGCATCTTTCACCAGGACAGAGTGGTGTTGTGGTTGGATCCCTCCTTCATACCTAAAGTGTGTTCATGCTTCCACAGGTCGCAAGAGCTGATTTTGCCCAATTTTTGTCCGGACCCTTCTCACCTGCTAGAGAGGAAGTGGCATACCCTAGACGTAAAGAGGGCTCTGAGGATTTACCTCAGACGAACCCGGCCAACTAGGAAGTCCGAGGCCCTGTTTGTCTCATTCCAACCAGCGTTTATGGGCAAGAAGGTGACCTCCACCACCACAGGCAGGTGGTTGAGGACTTGCATTGCTACGGCCTACCAGTCCCAGGGCATACAGTCACCGAGCCCCATCACAGCACACTCCACACGAAGTGCGGCCACCACGGCAGTCTGGGCAACGCAAGCCTCATTGACAGAGATATGTAGGGCAGCCACGGGGTCTTCCCCCTCACCCTTCGTGAGGAACTACAAGTTGGATAACTTTGCCTCGGTGGAGGCTTCGTTTGGTCACAGGGAATTTACAGGTGGTTCATAGAGCGGAGAACACAGCCCACCAGGCTTAGTGTTGCAGGGGCCCCCAGTATGTTACCCTCCCTAGGGACGTGTTAGCTTTGGTATGTCCCATCCTGGATACTCCTCCCCTCACTATGGAGAAAGAGTGTTGGTACTTACCTGATACACCTCTTCTCATAGTGGGGGAGGAGTATCCAGACCCTCCCTGTTATGATAATGTAACATGCGTTATGATGGATGTTGTACTAATATGTTCAAGTTATAATTCAATAAAAAGTTTGAAACCTTAACAAGGTCTGGAATGGATGGCACAACAGGTCGGATAGAGTTCTTCACCGATAACTGGGCAGTGCCTGGGTGGGCCAGGGGCCTATACCAAGAGCTTATCTGACTCAGTCCAATCAACGAGAGGATAAGGCCAACCCATCCTGGCTCCCCCACTATGAGAAGAGACGTATCAGGTAAGTACCAATGCCCTTTCTCAGCTGTGAGCAATCATTGCTGTGCAATATTAGCACATGACCATGTCACTGGGCACTATAAACCAACATCATGCAAAAAGTCCTAGGATGGCTCTTCCAAATGATGAAATTCTCTCCCCCCCCCAAAATCCCGGCAAAAATTCGCACATAGGAAAGTATTTGTCACTTTTAGTAAACAAAGGAAATGAATTTTAAGAGTTTACAAACTAGAAGACTGAATCTAACTATACATCAAAATCTTCTCAACACTTAAACTTCTAAAAGATTGCTTAGAACAATGACAGGTAGATAAAAAGGGCATTTATTTTGACTAAGTCTTGACTATTGAAGACTAAAAGACATTATGATTTTGGGAAATATTTTTTCTACTTCCTGGTTTAGTTTACAGGTTATATTTCCTAGCTCTTCTACTCAAACATTAACAAGACTCATCCCTATTTAGCTTTTGGGAATCAGCCAAGACCAGCCATGTAAGAGGACATATTCTACATATAGTTTACTAGCTCTCAACTTCTGTGAAATGTTAGACCTTACTTGATGTATGGTCTCAATAGAAGTGGGTTAAGATCCAAAAGCTAATGAAGGTGAAGTACTTAATTTTAATCATAATTCAAAATTCATTTCTATAAATTAACTGATAATTGCACTACAAGGTGAACTAGAAGCCACCTAGAGATGCCTTTAGAAGAAATGAGCACCATACAAGTTTAATAAATAAATAAAAATACATGGAATAGAGTTGGTCAGCTTATTTTAAATACACTTACTCAGAAATTCAGACAAATCTGTAGAAAATTATTCCTTAATGTATCAAAGTAGGTTCCACTGAAGAGGCTTAAAAGATTTATAACGTGTAAGACAGTGCTATAAGCGGCTAGCAAGCATTAACAGCTAATTAGTGAATGAGCTAAATTATCAAAGCAGAGAAGTAAGCTGAATTCTGGCATGAATTCATGGCATGAGAAAAAGATTGAATAAAAGCAAAGAGCATCATGAAACAAATAAGTACATATCACTCACCGGTCTGGCCTGAGGACTCAAGTAAGGTTCAATATCATCATCATTTAAGCTGTCTTTCTGATGCACTGATCCATTTTGCACTAAAAACAAATGTTTTAACAAGGTTACTTAATTCTGATATTACTGTTCAATAATTTAAGACGTATAGAATTGAAGAACCTTTTGTCAGAAACTGAGCATGTTTTAGTTATTACTGCTCAAGGATAAGAGAATGCACTCACTTCTCATAGTATCCATCTGTTTCATTGGGGATTAGTGGTAGGTAGTGAGGTTAAATTAAGTCTTACAAATATATAGTCTTTGGAAATGGTTCCAATATATTTTACTAAAAACTACAGTAAACCTGGGAATTGGATGTGCTATAAATGTAACGTGACTACCCCCCATGAGGATCTGAGACTTGAAGTTGCTAGTTGCTAGTTGACTAGCATATGCAGTTGGGGGGATAGAACCTATCATCTAATATACCGTGGGCTGTCATGCAGAAAGCAACATCAACTTCTTTCTGCTGCACCAAGAGTCAGGATTATCACTAACAACAGAGAAATATTCCTAAGGGGAACTTATTTTTGTAGCTTCTTTCTCTACAAGCAGAAACTAACCATCTCTCTCAAGGATGTTATAGACATATATATATATATATATGCATCTGAGGAAACCAGCTGCGGTTCAAACAAGTTGTCTTTTAATAGAATTTCCTAGTAAAAAAAAAGGTGCTACCAGATTCGTCACCCCGCCCCCAATATTATTACTGCAGATGCAGCAATAGGCTGAATGACCTCCAAGTTCCCTTCCTTTGTTTGGATTTTAAACTTTTGAATTCATAATAGAGTTTACAAGCACTTCCTTTTTGGACAATCTGCGTCGTTGCATTCACAGGCATTTCAAGAAAAAAGAAAGAAAGCCTGCATGGCTTTCAAGGAGTTTTAATTTTGCTTCTGGAAGCCATAAATTGGGCCCTTGAGGCAGCTTGACTATGCGCACTACTCTCACTTCGGCCTTCAAAGGCTACATTTAAAGCTATAACTACTCATTAAAACAAGGAAGGAAAGTTAACTAATCTTATCTTTCATATTTACTTTTTTTATCTATTGATATCTGATCAGACCATTCTTTCCCCCACTTTTGGTTTGAATGCTGCAGATCCAGCTACTTAGGTGCAATAAATTTTAAAAACTGGTAGCTTTTAATCAAAAGCCACTTTTTGCTTTTAAAAAGCCTTCCCGGAAGTGGGTCGTCTTCACACCAAGCCATTCCTTACCACCCTTCTGCCAATACTGGTGGGTGGCCGAATTGGAGAGAATACAAAGAGGAAAAGAGTAGAGGGGGCAAAAATTCATCTACCAAAATCAGCCACTGAACCGTTTTTTTAATGAATTGTTTGAATTGTTTTTGAACAATTGTTTGAATTGTTCATTTAAAAAACGGTTCAGTGGCTGATTCTGGTAAATGATTTTTTTTAAATTCTGACTCAACTTTTTTTTTTACAGTACTCTACCAACCTCTCCCTTACCCAGCCTGATAAAAGGACCTACCTATTCACGGGCTGCTTTTTGCCTTTTACAGAGGAGACATTTTTAAACTTATCCTTGGCCTGCCAAGCCGGC
Source organism: Thamnophis sirtalis (assembly GCF_051295495.1). Classification (NCBI taxonomy): domain Eukaryota; kingdom Metazoa; phylum Chordata; class Lepidosauria; order Squamata; family Natricidae; genus Thamnophis; species Thamnophis sirtalis. The sequence continues at coordinate 15,801,397 of NW_028261393.1, read as the reverse complement.
CGTTTTCAGAGTTGCAACCCTCTGCAGGTAATGCAAGAGACTGGGAAGTCACATCTTTTGTGTGTGTGGGGGGGGGGGTTGGTCTCATTTTTAAGGGTTAAACACCCCCAGGCTTCCTTCCTCCCTTAGATTCCTGATTGCTTATTTGTACCCTATGACTATTATTAAGTGTTGTACCTTATGATTCTTGACGAATGTCTTTTTATGTACACTGAGAGCATCTGCACCAAACACAAATTCCCTGCATGTCCAATCACACTTGGCCAATAAAGAATTCTGTTCTGTTCTATTCTAGGGAGCGAGGGACCCGGGCCCACGCATGGCAGAGACAAGGGGCGCCGCCGTAAGCTGAAACTCGCCCTCCTCCTTCTCCCGAGGCCCCCCTCACAAACCGCCGCCCCGGACGGAGCCTCCCCACCCACCACCACCACGGCTTCCTCACCTTTCGTGCCTTGTCCCTTCGGTCTCTGGAGCGGAGACGACGCGGCGGCGGCGGCCAGAGCGAGGCAGGAAGAAAGGGGAAGAGGGAGAGAAGCCATAAGTCATGCGGCGGCAAAGAACAGGCCGGGGGCCGGGCAAAAGGAAAGAGGGAGGGAGGGACGTAGGGGAGAAAGAAGCCGAGCCCCAAACCTAGGCCGCTCCGACCTGCCGGCGGGGGAGACGGGAGAGGAGGAAGGCCGGGCCCGGCGGGGGTTCGTTCGCGAAGGGAGGGAGGCGAGGGAAGTGGAGGCGCGAGCCTTTCCTCCGTCCGTTTGGCCGCCCACCCCCTTCCCCGGCTAGGCCTGAAGCCGGGGCCTTTCCCAGCGTGGCGCCCCTCACGCCTGGGGCGCCGCTCTCTCTCTCGCTCTCTCTCGCTCGCTCTTCCTCCCACGGCTTACCTGCTCCAAGAGGCTGCTGGCCGACATGGCTCTCCGTTCAGCGGCGGGGTTCCGAGGCGAGCTGCGCGGCGAGGTGAGGGGGCGGGGATGGCGGCAACGGTGGCGGCTTTGTCCGGGGAAGAAGAAGGAGGAGAAGGAGGAGCAGCAGCAGACACACCGCGCGGATCCCTCTCGGCTTCCTGGCGGACTCTGACTGGCTCGCCCCGCCCGCGGCTCCGCCCGCTCGCCTCGCGCTGCGTCGGCGCTCTAGCCGCTCCGACGGCTGCCCACAACTCCCGCTCTATGGTGCTGCCCGCCCGCCAGTTCGCGCGCAGCCGCGGAGGAGGGTGGTGAGGTGAGGGGGAGAGGGGGGGTCGAATGGCAGGCAGGATGACTCGGCTCCGCTCGGCTCGGCTCGGCTCACCAGGCGACGGTCAGGCGGGCCGAGAGGCGAAGGGAGAGGCGCGCGCGCTCTCTCTCTAAGGGAGCAGGCGCGAAGGCAGGCGGAAAAAAAAAAGGGAGGGGAGGGGAAGGAAAGAGTAGGAGGCGGTGTCGGCAGCCGCGATTAGCATTGGTGGGAGAAAAGCACGACGGGTAAAATGGCCGATGGCGCTTGTGGGGTTGTTGGAATAAAGGGTGCCGGCAGCGCCCCCTTTGGGGAGGTCTGGAAATGCAAGGAAAGGAAATGCCCTGGGGAAGGAAGTTGGGAACGGTGCGAGCGACTCTTTATATTTAAAGATATTGCGTCAGTGAGCCCTAATTCCTAATTTAGCGTCTGCAAATAAATCGCCCCCACCTGAAGGATCCCAAGTGGGGAAGGGAGGGAAAGGGAACGTTGTCCTGGAGTTGAGTTTGACGCTCATGGCAAGCTCAAAGTGTAATTTGCAGCTTTCCCCTTCTTCCTCTTTTGCTGACTTCACCGTCTAGCATCCAGTCTTGAATTCCTGACTTCAAGATCCAGGTATAAACCAGGAAAAAACTGATTAAACCAAGAAGAAACTGGCTTGCCTGTTTAGCTTTCTATATCTGCCAAAGTTGGCTGATAATTGTGTATAATATCATAAGCCATGATGGGCTTTGTTTTGGTTTGTCACGTTACAGGAACACAGTCACTGTGACTTGTAAAATATTGTTGGATTGGTACACATGGTCTGCTTGAACAGGGGGTTGGACTAGAAGGCCTCCAAGGTCCCTTTCAACTCTTAACTTCCTTTTGTTTTCTCCACAAGACGCTTGTGATAGACTGGGCTGAGAGTGGTAGCCCAGGGTGCTTGTGACTGATGGCAGACTTGAATCTGTGTCTCTCTGATCCTACACACCTTCATCACAAGTCATACTGGCTCTTATGTGCTTTAGGTGCGTGATACTTTGAGTGCCCGAGTGTATAAAGCTGGTACATGAAAACCTGGACCTGTTGAGCCAAATAAGACATAGTGCTTATTAAACCATGTTAGTTTACATGTTGTGCTGTGCTATGAACACTATATTGAACATTTATACTTACTTAAAGTAATTAAATCATTTTGCAGCATTACAAATGTATTGTTTTTAGTAAACAAAACTTGGTTGAGAAAAAAGACATTTTTTGTTTAGGGACCTTTGCACTGAAATGTGCTGCTGAGTTTAAGGCTTAGAGCAGACACTTTTATTAACTGTGATAACTAAAGAAGAATTATATAAGTGTATATATATATAGTTAGGATAGATTAGCACAGGTAAGGGAATAAGAAATGATACCAAATTATGTCTGAGTTGGCGGAAAAACCATTCCAAGGAAACATAAACTGAGATTTAAAATAGACACACCAACAACAATAGAAAAAGAAAGGGAGAGAGGAGGAGAGAATGAAAGGAAGACGGGGGAAAGAAGAAAGAGGTAAGGAGAGGAGGATGAAAAGGAGAGAAAGAGGAGGAGAGAAGGTAGAAAGGGGAAGAGGAAGAGCAGGAGTAGGAGAAAGGTACGGGAAGAAGGAAGGGGAAGGAGAGGAGGAAGGAGGAAAGTAGAGAAGGGAGGGAGGGAGAAAGGAAAGGGAAAGGAAAGGAGGATAGAAGGGAGAGAAAAGGAAGGAGAGAGGGTAGGAAGGGAAAGAGGAAGAGCAGGAGCAAATGAGAGGTAAGGGAAGAAGGAAGGGGAAGGAGAGGAGGATGGAAGAAAGTAGAAAAGGGAGAGAGGGTGGAAAGAAAGAGGTAAGGAGAGGAGGATGGAAAGGAGAGAAAGAGGAGGGGAGAGGGTAGGAAGGGGAAGAGCAGGAGTAGGAGAAAGGTACAGGAAGAAGGAAGGGAAAGGAGAGGAAGAAGGAAGAAAGTAGAGAAGGGAGGGAGAGAGAAAAGAAAGGGAAAATAAGGTGGTGTTACAATAGGAGGAAGGGATGGTAAACAAAGCAACCCAAACTGCATATTATAACCTAGGAAATGAAATAATAAATGTATAAGAATGATAAATGTTAAAACACCTGTAACCAAACGACATGCTGTATGTGATGATGGGTTTTTTGTGTGTGTGTGTGTTTTTCTTTTTTGTTTTTGTTCTTTCATTGTTGTGTGTATGTGCTGTCTATGTAATAAAAAGGAAAATATATATATATATATATATATATATATATATATATATATATATATATATATATATATATATATATATATATATATATATATATATATATATATATATATATGTAAAAAGAAGAATATGGACCAGCTTTGGACAAGTGAAAAGTTCTGGGTTCTCAAAGATGGTATGCAAATTTCTGCCATTTTTCATTTGCACAAGGACTCCGATCAGATCCATACACTATGCTTAATCATATTTTAATCATGCTTTGTTAAATAACCCACACTTGGTAGAGTTCAAGCCTTGTACTAAAGCAAAAAGAGATCAGATTGAACCCCCAACACAATGGGTTGAAGATCTTCGACACTAAATCCTTCCCCCACTAAATCTACCTTTTTTTATTCCTGCTTTTGATAGTGACGACTCCAATACACTGTACTACTTTCTTTAGCTTTAGAAAGTGAATGTGTGAAAGGGGCACATTCACTTCACACAAGAAAGGGAACATAGTTGGTGTTTTTGCTCTGGGAACTTCAAGAAACGTGGACTTCAACTCCTAGAATTCCCCAGCCAGGAACAAACACTGCAGTGGACAAGCCAGTAACCACCTTCTTGTCAAGAGATGCCATTTCAACATTTGGTATAGGAGTTCCCCTTTGGTTTTCTGGTATATATGTGATCTCAGCTTTCCAAAGAAAGGGAGGAAAATGATTTCGCTTTGACATGATCAAAAAGTGGGCTGACTTTGCTGGTTCTTTTTAACTATCTACATTCTTTAAAAAAAAATATAGCGAGACTAATTATATCCCACTGACTTTTGACTTGATTTTAATGACCCAAAGGAGAATAGCGTACAGGTAGTCCTCAACTTACGAATGCACCCAAAATTTCCATTGCTAAGCAAGACAGTTGTTAAGTAAGTTGTGCCCCCTTTTATGACCTTTTTGCCCCATTTGTTAAAGTGATTCACTGCAGTTGTTAAGTGAATTGTGTGGTTGTTAAGCAAATCTGGATACCCTTGTTGACTTTACTTGTCAGAAGCCGGCTGGGCAGGTCACAAAATCACATGACCCTGGGACCGTGCAGCTGTCATAAATACATGCCAGTTGTCAAGCAGCCAAATTTGATCAGGTGACTATAGGGATGCTACATTGCAAGTGTAAGTATACAGTATAAGTGTGAAAACTGGTCATAAGTCACTTTTTTTCAATGCTGTTGTAACTTCCAACAGTCACTAAACAAATAATCATAAATCAAGGACACTGCAGTCCTTCTTTATAGCAGGGGCTCAGCCCTGCTTGGTTTCTTTTCTGCAGGGAGAACAGGGTCCTAGACGCTGTAATTGCTGATGGATGCAGACAGACGGACTTCCTTTTTTGCAAGACTTGTTTATTCTGAAAAGCAGGGAGTCTTTTGTGGCTTCAGGCCCTCCCTTCCCTGTAAGTGCTCAGTCCCACATGTTCTCCTCACATTTACCCTTCTTTGAATTCTGATCTCCGAGTAGCCCTTCTGGTAACCTTTGGCCAGTCCAGCTCCAAAGGGGACTCCCAAAGTCCCTCCGTGAGTGAGAATAAAAACAAGAGAAGTGAACAGAGACCATGTTCAACATAACGAGCAGTCCTTTTAAGCTTTTGTTTTTGCTTATCTTTTTAATGCAAAGAAAACCCAAATAAAACAAATGGCGCTACCCGACTCCTGTAGGGTATTTTTTTTTTAAACTGCTGTTTTAAAACAATTCAACTGGTTTACCCTTCAAATCTTCCAACTCTGAATTCTAACTTCTTAAAATATGGAGAGGGAGACCGTAAGCACTGTGTTACGGCCAGTAGGGAGATGGGGAAGGGAATCTTTCCCCCTCTTCCCCCCCCACTCCTTTCTCTTCCCTTAAGGAAGACACTCAAACAACCCACACACACATCCAGCCCGACAGAAACGGAGACCAGGCAGCCACATTGCTGAAGAGACTCCTGTAATCATTTCTTCCCCCCACAAAAAAAATGATGACCATCAAACATACACACACAGACACACAGACACACACGCACACACACCTAAGCCAGCATGGTATGGTTTCCCAAAGTGCTGAGTAAACGGCAGGCATGCCCTGTTTGCTGAGCCCAATTCTCCCACCGTATACAGACATCCAGGCTTATTGGTTCTGTACTTGAGAGAGCAGGGGGGTCATTGGGCGCTGCGTCTGCCCGCCGTATCAGTTCCTAGTTTCTCCCTGTATGTGCCTGCATGGGCATAAAGCGTAAGCATTTCCTAGAAATCATGTAACAACCAAGTGGAAAAGAAAAACCGCTGGAGAAAGTACAAAAGAGGAAGAGCCGAGAATCCAATTTTTGAAGCCACAAATGGGCAAACAGCTTACGGAATTTTTTTTTTTTTTTTTTTAGAAAAACGAACACAAAGAAGGGTTGGTGACCTGATCAATCAGGTTGCTGTGTTTCTTCCGCGACTTCCCCCCCCCAAAAATGCTTGAAAAGTCTGAAACGGACACGGAATCTCCCTTCCTAGGGGGAAGATGGAAGCTCTTGTTTTTAAGGTCATTACTCATCCAGTCGTTACATTTCCAGGAGCCGTCTTACTTTGTTTTTGAGACAGACAATCCCAAGAAGGATAGCTTCCAATCTGGGTCTACGGATTTGCTATCCTTCCTCACAGAGGGATAACAGCAATGGCTTGTTTCCCCATAAAACCAGGCAGGGTAAAATCCTGACCTCTCTCCTTTTCCCACAAACCATCATCCCAGCCTGCCTGCTCTTTCCCCGCTAAAGAAAATGACTGTTTAAAAGTGATGATCAGCATTCCTGTGAACTTACCTGCAAGGCTGTAGAAAAGAAAAGAAAAAGGGGGGGAGGGTCAAACCAATATAAAAAGTAAGAGGTGAACAATCATTTTTAGCAAGGCCGGATGGCTTGCTGACTTAGTCCTCCAAGACTACGATCTCCACATTATGGACCTGATGCTGATGTTCATCAACCTCAGCCACCACCTTCTCCTCAGTCCTCAACTCTGTCCCCAAAATCACAGCTTTCCCCCCTGATTCTTCAGGATCGGCTTCTGGATCAGGCGCTGGGTCTATTTCTATGATTGTCTGTCCGTCCTCTGAAGTGCCTTCGACTGCCTGGATGGTCGAAGTCAGGCCAGACTCCATGGCCACCAGTTCCACGGGGTTGACCATGGTGGCCACATTAGCAAGTGTCCCGCTGTCCTGCATCGCTGCCGAGCTCAGCAGGGCTAAGCTCGAGGAGGGGTGAAGTGTCACGGTATCGGTTGAGCTGGTTTTGGAGGAAGAAACCACGGTGGCGTAGCGGAAAAGCTGGGAACCGGAGGGCAATGTGTGGACAGTCACCGGGCTGGAGCCCTGGCTGATCGTGGCCATTGGAATGTTGCTAACGGAAAACTGCTGTCCCATGGGTGCGAGGGTGATGGGCGAGATGACGGTGAATTGAGGTTGCTGGATGGGAGCCGAGGGGCTTAGAACTGTGGCTGAAGCTGGACGTTTTAACCGGGGCCTTTTGGGAGGCTTTGGAGTGTTGACGGGCATCAGGATCACATTCTGAATGGATGGGTCCCTGGCAATCTTCTTCTGGTCTTCTAGCTGGCGATCTAGTGCTGCAAGGATTTATGGCATAGTCTAGTCAAGGAAATGCTTTGGAAATTATCACACAAGCAGCACAAAAGACAAGAGGCAGGAAAACAATTTCTAGGTATAACATTCAGTTGTTTCTCCTGTGCCAAAAGAACAGAACAATGGATGGGAATAGAAAGAGCACCCAGACTTAAATACCTCTTCACAGTGCTTTACAGCCCTCTCTAAGTGGTTTACAGAGTCAGCCTGTTGCCCCCAACAACCTGGGTCCTTATTTTACCAACCTCCGAAGGATGGAAGGTTGAGTCAACCTTGAGCCTGGTGATTAATGAATCTATTCCTCCATTTCTTCAATGTTAGTGTAACTCTTGAGCCTGGGGAGATTCGAACCACCAAATTGCAGTCAGGTGGCAGTCAGCAGAAGTAGCCTGCAGTACTGCACTCCAACCACAGCGCCACCACAGCTCATAGCTGTCTCGTGAGGATAACTCCAATTATTTAGAGAACACACACACAAAAAAAAACCTGGGATGCAGAGGAGAAACTAATTTACCTCTCCAAGTACTGCTTAACCCCATCTCAGAGCTGCAGACAACAGCAGCTTTAAAATTAAAACGGCATCATTTGCAAGTTTTCAAACCTCCAACGTATACTAAAAACGGCAAAAATATTACAGCAAAAATGCTGGTCAGAATATAGTTAATGCCTCTTGGGAAGAGGGAAAAATGTATTGTCCCAAAGGTGCTTTTCTTTTGGACCATTTGATGGTTGCACCATTGGGACAACCATCACCTGGATGATTGAGAATCGCCACAGACATAAAAGTGTATTCAATGCGACTTAAATCATACTTTTTGGTAATTGTAAGGAATTTGCTGTATTTAAGATAAGGAAAATACAAGAGGCGGAGGATGGGAGGGGGGAGAGGAAGAGGAAGAAAAAGAGGAAAAATGAGGAGGAGGAGAACGCATGTTATACAAAAATGCTTAATTTAGACAGGGGTGTCAAACTGGTGGTCCGCAGGCCAGATGCATCATGCACAGGCCACGCCCACCCTAGCTCCGCGAATGGGGAGAATGTCATGTGACGGCGTGACATGGCGAGTTTGACACCCATGATTTAGGGCCAACTGACCATTACCTGCAGGAGTACAATGTATGAGCTTTAATCTTAATGAAGTCTGGAGTGTTTACCCTCCTGAAAATAGCAAACTAGAGGGAATATGAATGTACTACAGCAGTGTTTCCCAAACTTGGCAACTTGAAGATGTCCGGACTTCAACTCCCAGAATTCCCCAGCCAGCATTCAGACATCTTCAAGTTGCCAAGTTTGGGAAACACTGTACTACAGCAACCAAGGCGTATTTCTTGCACAATTAATTGATGAGTTAAGAAAGTTCCAATTTCAAAATTACCTGCCAAAGTGTTAAGAAATTGCTCCTCTCCCTGGTCTGTTTGACTCTTCCTGTTATCCAGCACCCTCTTCACTGTGTCCATCAGACCAAAAGTGTGAGCGACATTATTTAGAACAGCAGCATCTACAGGAAGACATTCACAGATATTGACTAATATTCTAAATGGGATCCAACTCCCAGGCAGGACGACCTGAGCTATTCCTTGTTTGCCCATGCAGGATTACTTAACACTTTGGTAGCACTTGCTCTCTTGATTATGCAAGATGCACCTACAACAGCCATGGAAACTGACATGAAGAAGAAAGTATTTAACAATTGAAAAAAAAGATTAAGAAAATAATATTATTTCCCTGAATTTTAAGCAACCTACTTGCTCAAGAATTCCAAAGCAGGAATTGTTCTATCCAATTTAGTTTGCAAATGACAGTGTACGTGAGACTGCCTCAGAAGTTTTATAGTCGACAAGTGCCAAATGTATTATTATGTAAAATGCATGAGAAATTTTGCAGAAAATAATACATATAGAACACGCTGAAGTATATTTTTCCCCTTTAGCCTCAGGGGTAGACCATCCTGTCATCACTAGTGATATATTTTCAGGATCAGGAAGACCCCCCTTTCTCTTATAATTATTTCTATTACTGTTGTTGTTGTTGTTATATCATCAGCAGCTTTGTCATCTGACTAGTCTAGTCTGCTTTCTTGCAGACAGTTCGCGACCCAAACTACCCCTAGCACTGATGATATTACCTAGTTTGGGTCGTGAAAGGTCTGCAAGAAAACAAGCAAGCTCAGAGAGTACCAAAGACCCTGCATGTCAACTCTGAGCTACAAATATTCTCCTTTATGCTTTATAGAAGTTTATTTTTCCAATACTTCTAGTTTTATTCATCCCTGAAGCTGATTGGAAACTAAAGGAGCTATGATAAACATTTAGACAATGAAAACATTTCTGGAAAAAGATAATTTACAACTTCGATGGATTTTAATTGGTTTTGGCGTTTTCCTGTTAACGTTCACTATTTTTGATTATTTTAGGATTGCATTGCATTTTGAGATTGCTACTCATAAGAAAGCTATCATTGGAGAGTAGTTAATAAAATGACAAAACAAGTACTATTGAGACATATAATTCACAAAGCATAAATACAAGTAGTTCTTGACTTATGACCACAATTGAGCCCAGCCTTTTTTTTTTTGCTCAATGAAACTTTGGTTGAGTGAATGTCCCTCTTTACAACTTTTTTTTGCCACAGTTGTTAAGTGGATCATTGCAGTTAATAAGTTAGTAGCCCAGTTGTTAAATGAATCTGACTTCCCCATTGACCTTGCTTGCCAGAAGGTTGCAAAAGGTGATCACATGATCCTGGGACACTGCAACTGTCATAAATATGAACCAGTTGTCAAGCATCCAAACTCTGATCACATGACCGTGGGGATGTTGCAATGATCGTAAGTGTGAAAAACGCACATGTCACTTTTTTCAGTGATGTTATAACTTTGAACAGACATTCAATGAACTGTTATAAGTCAAGGACTACTTGTAAGGCAGGAAGCCTGCCCTAGTGGTTATCATTTCATATCAACATGGAGACTGCTGACCTCTTACCCACCGGTAATCTGGAAAGGGGATTGGGCAAGCCTTTGCTGTACCCCTCTTAGCACCTCCTCTATCTCCTTCTGAATATTACAGACCACTTCTTCCATCAAGCCCACATCAGCAATGCCTTTCCAAAACATCAGCATCTCCTCTGCCATGGAAAGATAAAACATTTTTAAAGAAAAAAAACTGTTTGGCAATTATACAGCAACATATCTACTCCTGGGACCAGCAAACTACTATACTTGATCAAGCACTTTAAGGAATGGATTGCTAACTTGTTGATCCAACCTATACACTCTTACTTGGAAGTATCATTGAACTAAAAGGCACCCACTCGAGACATAACCTAGACCAGTGTTTCTCAACCTTGGCTAACTGAAGGTGTGTAGACTTCAACCCCCAGAATTCCCCAGCTAGAATTCTGAGAATTGAAATCAGTACATCGCCATGGAGTCATGGAAGAGAACACTGATGTAGACTGTTCATTGACCACTTAAAAAATTATGCTTGCAGCACATGTGTGCTCACAAACAGTTGCAACAGGCTGAAAACAGCTTCCAGAGCATGTCAAGTAAAACACTAGAAGCCTTTTGTCTTTTGTCATGTGTAAACAATCAAAGGATCGTTCAAGGAAGGTACATGCCATTGCTGATGAGTCAAGTTTAGAACCAGTTTTCCCCCAAATTGGCACCCTACAGAAAGACTAAGGATGCAACCATTGCTGACAAAAGTTTGCTTCTCTTACTCCACTTCCTCTCCTTTCCAAAGTGTGCAGAGGAAATGAAAAAAAAGTATGCAAGCTGTACAGAGAAACGGGAAGGACCAACCTGATATCTCCTCTGGGTCTTTCTTGATTCCCTCATCGGTTGCCATAGTGACTGCTGCTGTCATAGCAGAATTCCATTCAATCCCTTCTTCTACACTTTCCTCAGACACTGCAATTTGGGTGATGCTTCCTGCACAAGAGGAGACCAGTCTGATACTCTGCTGCCACAGTACTTCCTCACCCACCCACACATCTAGATGATATATCAGGATAAGTCCTGTTAAGCCAACTATTCATCTGTAAGTCTATGATATGACATGATGATAGGGTTTACACCCTATGTTAAGCCATACACCATAATTTCCAAATCGCAATGGCTGGGACATACAAAATGCAGCTGAAAGCAAACAAAGCACATTAGGTCTTAGCACTGTGTGTGAATTCAGGCCTTCCAGTTAACAGCTTTGCTCATTTGACACTCTTATGTGGGGACATCAGATTCTCAGCCAGCATGGTCTCAATGCTGGCTGGACATTTTGAGAATTGCTCTTTCAAGGTGCCACATTGGGCAGGTGAAGCAAGGTTGCTTTGGACTGATCAACGTATCCTTGGGGACTGGCACAATAAAGCCATTGCTTTTGAAATGTTACGTAAACTCTGTAGCTGCTGCAATGAATGAAGAAACATTTGGGTGTAACTACCACATTGGTACACTATACATTTGTGTCCTTCAATTCAATCCTGCCTGGGGAATTCTGAGAGTTTCAAGTCCAACCATCTTAAAGTGGTTGAGGTTGAAAGTCCCTGCTTTATAGAAATTGTCTTTTTCCTTTTAATGTTCAAAAGCCACACCTGACTTATGCCAATATTTGTCATGTGTGGCTTCGCCTTATACATTAAACGTATGCTCTAAATCAGGGGTGTCAAACTGAAGGCCCACGGGCCGGATCCAGCCCTCAGGGTGCTTAGATCTGGCCATAGGGAGACCCTAGAAACAGCAAAGAACCAGCCCATGGTGCCTCTACTAACGAAAGCAGAGCTGGGGAAGGCCATGCGCAGCCCCCACTCCCGGTTCCATTTTCCCTGGCAGAAGGCTGCAGGAGGCCGTCACAGGCAAAAACAGACATCAAACTGGCCACCCCCACCCTGGACAGATGGATGGACGGACGGACGGACACTGAGGACAAGCACAACCCTGAGGCAGCCCTCAATGAAATCGAGTTTGACACCCCTGCTCTAATTAATTGAAGTAGCTGAACTAAAAAAAAAAAACTTTCTCACAAAAAGAAACAAAATGTGCAGTGGGAAGTAAGATGATATGTAAATCTGCCCCCCACTCTATTTCAACTTACACTTAATTTAATGAAGGCAGGGTTTTAATAAGAAAGAGACCTACCATCAGCAGAAGTGGGAGTCTGTACCAGGCTTGTTTGTCCTGGTACTGGGGCCCTGGCACTGCTGAACAGGAGATCAAACTTGGTGCTTCGGCAGGTGTTGGTGCACACTTTGTCATGCTGATAGAAATCAATTTGCCCAGAGTCCATCATCTTCCTACACAATGAATGGAAAACAGAACAGTCATCTGAGGGGGATGAAAATCAGTTCAAAGAATTGTCTTAAGAGGAAAATGTAAAAAAACAAAGCCTTTGGTGGCAATGCATCAAATGATGCTCAGTCCCATTTAGCTTATGCACAACAGCAGTTATATAGTTCAATCAGTGGTGGGATTCAGCAAGTTCGCAGCACTTCAGGAGAACCGGTTGTGAACTTTCTGAGCAGTTTGGTGAACTGGTTGTTGGAAGAAATCATTAGGGCAGGGAACCGGTTGTTAAATTATTTGAAAACCCACCACTGAATTTAATGGAAGGTTTAATATGAAGTGCATGTTCTGTGTCATAAAAAAATATCTTTATTTCCATCCAAATGTATTCTAGCAATAGAATATGGAAAGGAATAATAACTGCAATGATTGATTTAATGACTTTGGCAAGAAAGTTAGAAAAATGGGGCAAAACTCACTTAAATGTCTTGCTTAGCAACAGAAATTCGAGGCTTAATTGTAGTTGTAAGTTGAGGACTACCTGTACATGGCAAGGTTACCTCAGCATGATTCCTCCTAGGCGGATGGCTCGCTTCCAGTCCTTCAGGGTGGACTTGCCAGCCAGGTGAACAAAGTGCTTGGGGCTGATAAGCTGATCGTTGAACTATCAAAAGAGGAAGGAACCAATTATTTTTCTCATGGTAAGGACATAATGCAACCATTCAGTCTTCAAGGCAGCACCCACGATTCATGGATATATGTGATCAAGACACACTAGGACTTTGTTAATACAACCTAGGCTTTGTGATTCCAGGCTGACACTGTGCAATATGTAGAACTGCTTCGGGATAAAAATGAGGTGGATAAGTGGGAATTTTTTTACCATCCAATTATATATTGTAGAACGGGACTCTCACAAGAAAAATATCTATTATGGCAGACATAACCTAATGTTCTTCCTATGGTGGTGTCCAAGTCCTTGTGGCAGGGGGATGGATGCCTCTGTTCTGACCATTTTCATTTCATTTCATTTTAATTTATTTGTATGCCGCCCTTTTCCCTAAGGGGACTCAGGGCGGCTCACAACTCAAAGGGAGGGAAAAACAAACAAAGTTACAGAAAACATAAAACCATACATAGTTAAAAAAAAAAAAAAAGCACAACAATCATACCATTCGAAGTGGAGCAGCGAGTCTTTAGCCCCAGGCCTGTCGGAACAGCCAGGTTTTAAGGGCTGTGCGGAAGGCCTGGAGGGTGGTGAGGGTACGAATCTCCACGGGGAGTTCGTTCCAGAGGGTTGGAGCAGCCACAGAGAAGGCCCTCCTCCGGGTAGTCGCCAGTCGACACTGGCCGGCTGATGGAATTCGGAGGAGGCCTAGTCTGTGGGATCTAATTGGTCTAGTGGAGGTAATTGGCAGTAGGCGGTCTCTCAAGTACCCAGATCCAATACCATGAAGGGCTTTGTAGGTGACAACTAGCACCTTGAAGCGTACCCGGAGATCAACAGGCAGCCAGTGCAGCTCGCGGAGGATAGGTATTACGTGGGTGAACCGAGGCGCACCCACGATCGCTCGCGCGGCTGCATTCTGGACAAGCTGAAGTTGCCGAATACTCTTCAAGGGCAGCCCCATGTAGACCAAAGTTTCCCAAGAGCATGAAGCAAACTCCTTGTCCCGACAAAAACCCCTTTTATTAGTTTACTGTGAATTCTGCTCATTCACATCCACCAAAGTCTTTCAAGGGAGGATTTACAGTTACAGACCTTATCTGGCTTGGAGAGCTGACTGACTGATACCTGCAAAACTTGGCAAGGACTCTTGGAGAGTCACAAACCAATTAAGCGAACTAATTGTCTCCTGCAAACTCCACTCCTCTTTCGCTACTCTTTTATTTCCTCTGGGAAGGGCCATTCATCGTCCACCTATGGCCTTACTCCCAAGTCGACTCCTGTTCTTTAGCTGTTCCCTTCATCTGGCAACTCTGCACATGCGTACACTGGGAACAGGCTCCAGCTTTTCATCTGCCTCATTGATGTCTGACTGAAGGCAACTGATAACTGGCATATGGCTCTGGCCCCCTCTCTGCCTCCGACACAGAGCCCTCATCAGAGCCTTCCTCAGAATTCAGGACTGGCCCATGTTTCTCCCCAACCTCCTCACTGTCCGAAAACCCAGCAACACAGAATAAAGTGAAGAGAGCTGGCAAAGTCACTTTCACCATGCTATTTACCTTAACACACTTGACATTGATTCCTGGGCACACAAACTTCTTCCAGAGCAAGATGGCCTTGCTATCTCCACAGGTAATGGGGTAAACAATCTCAATTTCCTCACTGCTTTCAAGGACACTGGCATCTACAGATAGAAACAGGGAGACGTTTGAGAGACACGTAGAGATCTCCATGCTGACTCATTTCACCCTAAGTGTCCAGACTTGGCAACTTTAAGACCTGTGGACTTCAATACCCAGAATTCCCCAGCCAGCATTCCCCATGGCTGGCTAGGGAATTCTGGGAGTTGAAGTCCACAAGTCTTAAAGTTGCCTGATCTAACCCAAAGACTGAAAAGGACTGTAAAAAGCATTTTCTCATCGTGTATCTTTAAACTGGAGATTCCAAATCTGAACCTGGGATACTCTTGCATGAAAGCCACATTCTAAGTCATCACTTCTCTCTTAAAGACACTGATAAAATTATATAGTTTGTTTCATCTTTACAACTTACGATGGATCCATAAATAATGTATAGTATTTCGACAAGCATCAGAGTACAGTTTCATAACAGCCAGAAGAGTTCAGAGTATGAAAGAAGACAATATGATTCATTGCCATTAACAAGGCAGGGTTTCTTATGGACTGGGTTACTATACTAATACATAGTCCGATTTGTTTAACACCCATAAATCATGATATACAACTCACAACTCAGCTATAAATCATGGGATAATGTACTGTAAATCTCAATGGCTATACTCATATTATACACCAAGCCAAAATTAAACTACAATGTAAGGGCAAAGTGCTAGCTTTTACCTAGAAAATATTTTTTGGGAAAATACAGTTCTTTGGGATACTAGCCTCACATTCTCACACTCTTGAATGTCCAATATAATATGCAAATTTCCAGCCATTCTGAAGTGATGAAGATAAAGGAAAAGGTTCCCCTCGCACATATGTGCTAGTCATTCCTGACTCTAAGGGGACGGTGCTCATCTCCATTTCAAAGCCTAAGAGCCAGCGCTGTCCGAAGGCGTCTCCATGGCCATGTGGCCGGCATGACTCAACGCCAAAGGAGCATAGAATGCTGTTACCTTCCCACCAAAGGTGGTTCCTATTTTTCTACTTGCATTTTTTACGTGCTTTCAAACTGCTAGGTTGGCAGAAGCTGGGACAAATAACGGGAGCTCACTCTGATACGCGGTGCTAGAGATTCGAACTGAACTGAACAGCTGAACTGCTGACCTTTCTGATCGACAAGCTGTGTCTTAGCCACTGAGCCACCGCGTCCCGTGATGAATATAGGAAGTGAAATTTGGACAGTAGCCTGACAAGGACTGCCTTGTGTCTGTAGTTGAGCTTCAGAAATGTGAATCTTTAGGCAACACCTTCACAAGAAGAGACAATGAAATAAAGCTCTTAAGGCCTCTTAGCTCAAGAACTCTTTTCCCAAGGATTCTAGTTTTTCTCAGTGCTACAGGCTTTATTCCACCTTATGCAAATATGTAGAAAGGTTGGTATTTCCTTTAATGATATGGAGCGGGGGAGGGGGGGGAGCCATCATCCATGCAAATAACTATTGCAGAAACTGTTATGCTTCAGGATCAGCCCATTTCCGCTTCTGCTGAGCAAAGTTTTGGTTTGGAGGAAAGATGGTGGATGTAGTATTTCTTCTTCAATGTTGTCCTCCTAATATTAAGCCAGGGGTGTACAATGGATTAAGAATCAGTGGCTGCATTAAAGCCATTCATTGTGTCTTGAGTTCATCATGTGTTCCTAGTTCTGCTTCAGCGCACTAACCCACTGCACATGCTGCCTGCAGGCTTCATCCAAAGCACCCCTATTATGCTGCAATACAGTTGAGCTAAACATGAAACTAATGTATCGCTATCACTTGAGAACTCACCGATGCCATCTTCAAGTTTGTGTATGGTATGTGTTTCTACAGCCATCACGGCCGCATTCGTTTCAGCGCTCTCTTGATAAATTCTGCTGTAAAAAATAGCAAGTACACAAAAGATGCAGTCATTTGAAAACTGGTGACATGAAAGAACATCTCCCCGCTATCAATCTATGTGATCCTCACATCAGTAGGGGTAACACTTATTTATGGGATTTTCCATTAGTAATTCCGTATTTATGGAATTTGGCACTTTTCAGCAGCAACCCAGAATTTTAATTTTAATGGTTCAGCTTTTGGTTATTCTACTGCCATCGGTTTATATGGAAATAACCTGCTGTTTTAGGCCTATCGATATTAGTTTGATATATTGGACTTATTAATATTATGCAAATTTCCTTGCATAGTAGTTTATTTTGATTATATAAAAAGTAATATTCATAGCAGTATTTTTTCCCACCAATTTCATAAGGGATACTGTAATTTGTATCTCCAAGGAAAGTTAATATCATGATAATCAAGTTCTCTGTCTGCAGCTGAAAGGACTCGAGTCTTCATACAAGAAAGGAAATTGTTATTAAACAGTCAAACTTGTTTTGATACAACTTGCTTCACAGTGGAATGAACTGATTGGGTGGGAGGGGTGACCTCTTCTTTATTAGGAATGCTACACCAGCTGTGGGGTTGACCAAATTGTCCTTAACTTTATGGTTCTGTCCAGCCATAAAATCCAGCCATAAAATTAATGATGGAGAAGGCATCTATAACATGTGTTCCTTCATATTTTTAAGCATATTTAGAATCTCCCAATACCTCAAACTCTTGTTAAAATTCCTGTCTTCTGCACAACTACTAAATCACAAGAGTTTCATCTTCTTTTATGCCTGTATTTTCAACTCTCCTTGTAGCAGTCCACTAAACCCTCAATTTGGGCAAAATTGCTTGGGGATATTTCATTTTGCTACTGGCATGTCACTCACCCTTGTTGAACGGGCTGTAGTTGTAATATAACCTGGGTTTTGGTATCTTCTGGGTTTCCCCCCTCCGTTCCTTCGGTTGGCACAACAACCACATCTCCTACAGGAATGCTTACTTCAGCATTTGCCATTTGTTCACATGAAGTCTGAGCGACCGGGTGACAAGTATGCTGTAGTGGACAACAAAACAACCGAGGCAATCTTGATTTGGGAGTTGAGGAGAACCGTCATTTCTAATTATACACAATTATCATATTCTATAATAGTAGGACAAAAGGGAACACATATGTGATAGAAACATCCTCAGCACCTTTGCGGCATCTCTTAATAGTTTTAACCTTTCCACACAACCGAAGATTGTTCTCAGGCTAATTGACTAATCTATCTACCACTATTGCCTTGGGAATTCAAAAGTGACTTGGCCTTGTTAGCTTTCTTGTAAGGTTTAAGAGGTTATTGTGACAGCAATTAAAGATGCTCAGGCATTCATTCCCTTTCTATATTCTGGGCTGCAACTACTACAGCAGAAGCATGAGCCAACTGAAAACAAAAAGGGTATTTTTTTAAATGGAAACTTGGATTCATTAGAAAGTGAAGGATGCAGTCCTATATACAATTGGCTTAGACTGTACCTAGTACAGTCTAGTATCTAGGTAATTTGCTTCTGAGTTCCCAGGCAGTTTTTTTTTTTTGAGGGGGGTTGTTTAAACCAGTGTTTTTCAACCTTTTTGTGCAAAGGCACACTTTTTTCATGAAAAAAAACCACGAGGCACACCACCAATAGAAAATGTTAAAAAAATTTAACTCTGTGCCTATACTGACTATATATAAAGTGTTTTTCCCACGGCACACCTTACACTATGTCATGGCACACTAGTGTGCCGCGGCACAGTAGTTGAAAAACACTGGTTTAAACCAACCAATTAGGCTGAAACACTGGGCAGTGTCACTCAATAGACAGAGAAAGCTGGAAAGCCACGTTGCAATGATTAATGTGGTATCCAAAGGGTTTGAAAAGTATGTAATGGGTGGCTTGGAGCTTGGTGGGAGGCATTTGCTGCTTTTTAAATGATTTAAGATTGTGGGAGTTGCTTTTGCTTTCTCTTTGTTCCTTTGCCAGCAGAACACCAGGATCAAACCCCCTCCCACAATACATTGGTTGTAAACTAATGACCAAAAGAACCCCCAAATTCAATTTTGTCTATTGGTTGCTCCCAAATCAGCAGATGAGCTGGGAAAGCAAGGATTTATGGGATTTTCAGTAAGAATGATCATACACGTGATTCTTTGGAAATAAGAACTTTAACACAAAACCCCATTTCATAAGTGAGAGTGTATGAGTTTCCTTGTTTTTAGATTCAAAATCACAGGCCATTGTTACTGCTGGATCAGATGATCAGTCTAACAAATTCAACTTACTGGTTGCTACAAACCAGCCCCTCCTGCTGGCTGCACAAAACTCATTAGCAATACACAAACGTAAGTCTCATTTTGCCTCAGAGGATACCCAGAGAAATACACTGTGGTGGTGTTGAATCTGAAGGTTAGATATAAGTCTAATGACCTTGCTGTCTAATAACCTTTTCTAGAGCTGTTCTAAACCTCTCTTACTTGTCATTCTACTATATTTTTAAAAAGTATTCAGTATGTGAAAATGTTATTGTGTCTCTTAAAGGCAAGGTTGAAATGACTTGACCCGTGTTTGAATAGTTCTTTAAGTCATGTCTGAATTCAGGATAAATTGCATGAGAGACTGCTCATTAATTCAATGGTTATCAGCTAGAATTATTTTATAGAGGAATGTTATGTATCTGCCTCAAATAAATTCCCCTGGATGTTAATGAAATTTACTTTTACAAAAGCAGAAACATCATCACAACTTTCCTAATTAACTTTTAGGTAAGTCCAAATGAATTCAGCACTCTATAAGCTTAGTAGGCAAATCACAGGCATTATTTTAGATTAGTTACAGTAGTGTCATAAATATTGGCAGGGATATAACAGAAGGCTCAGAATTGCCTTAGCTGCTTATTATTATGGGAAAACAAAAATTGAGGCAAACAAGAACATTATTTGCATCTTTATTATAATTTTTTGTAAATAGGGTTTAGTAGCTTTGTTCATGTGAAACAGAGTTGTTCAATCAACAATGATATCCTTCAAATAATGGTGCCAGGTCATCAATTTTGTCATTATTTTAAAAAGTCAAACAGAAAAAACCCTTAACACTGAATAGAGAATGGGTGATAGAAGAGGGACATTTAAGGGGCATTTCAGCTGTGATTTGTTTTGTTTTGGGAAAAGCATTGTTTTCCAGAAATTCCACCCCAAGCCCATCATTGTGCCACATTAGCATTGACATAAAAAGAGAGGGGAGCATGGAAGGCAGTTGCTTTTTATTGCTTTCTGCTATATAAATCAAGGCAGCCTTTTAAAATCATAATTTGTCATTTATTTAAAAAATGCCAAATCTTGGTAAAGCCACTTTGATCTCCACTATTACAACAAGTTGTTCAAACCCATTTATCCTACATCGAACTCCAACCACCATCAAAGTGTGTTATCTAAAGCCATCTCAGTCAGTGTAATGAATATTCTGTATCATAAATCATAGGGAGACTCCTGCTCTAAAAATGTATTAAATTGAAATGCCACTCAGAGAGAAGCTAGCTAGGCTGTTAACATACAGTAATCCTATTTTTATTTTTTTCTTATGGATCCTACTTAAAACCGGTGGTGGGCTTCTCTTTTAACCAATTTTGCAGCCAAAAAAGCCAATGCAATCCTAAATTGCATTAACAGAGGGATACATTTAAGATCAAGTGCGGTACTAATACCAATCTATAAAGACCACACTTAAGAGTACTGCATCCAGTTTTAGTTATCACACTATAAAAAAGATGTTGAAACTCTAGAAAGAGTGCTGAGAAGACAAACCAACATGATTAGGGGACTCGAGACCAAAGCATATGAAGAACGGTTGCAGGAACTGGGCATGGCTAGTCTAGTGAAAAGAAGAACGCGGGGAGACATGATAGTAGTCTTCCAATATTTGAGGGGCTGCCACAGAGAGGAGGGGGTAAAGCTATTCTCCAAAGCACATTGAAGGCCAGACAAGGAATAATGGATGGAAACTGACCAAGGAGAGATTCAACCTAGGAATGAGGAGGAACTTTCTGACAGTGAGAGCAATCAACCATTGGAACAGAAGTTGCCTTCGGAAGTTGTGGGAGCTTCATCACTGGAGGCTTTCAAGAAGAGACTGGACTGCCATCTTGACAGAAATGGTAAAGGCAGGGTCTCCTGCTTGGGAGGTTGGACTGGATGACCTACAAGGTCCCTTCCAACCCTGTTTATCTATTATCTGTTATCAATCAATCTGAATAGAGCTGGAAGGGACTTTGGGGGTGTTCTAGTCCAGCCGCCGCCACCACCACCACCTATATAGTATCATTTCATTTTCTCTTTTTTTGAGTTTTGACGGAGTTTAAACAGTCCCGGGAACAGGAGCTTGATTTTAACCCGGGACGATTTTGTCACTGAACGGGGATGGGCTTGTAGTTCGGCCAGGGAAGGAACCCCCTCAATCCGGCCGCCTGAGGAAGAAGGAAGTCGGGGCTTTAGACCGGGAGGCTCGGGAAACCGCGAGTGCCAAACCGTCCCTCAGAACCCCGAGGATCAAAGGCGGCGAGTTCAACCGGTGAAGCGAGTTCTACGGGCGAAACTCGCTCCACTCCCCGCTTCTCCCCACGCCCGGGGGGGGGGGGTGGGGAGAGCAAAAGCGGCCCGCGCGTTTCTTTTTTTCAGCGCGGGGCCCAACTTCACGGCCGGAGACTCCAACTGCCATCATCCCCAGCTCGCCCGGCCGCTGGGGATAATGAGAGTTGGTGACGGCGGCGTGAGGAGGAGAACGAGGAGGAACAACTGCGCGCGGGCCGCCCGTGGACGGCTTTGCACACTGGCCACTGAGGGCGAGTTCGACCGCGCCCGCGCGGCTGAGGGGAAAGCCCGCCTCCCCCCCCCGCGGGCCCCGCCCCCTCGCCTGCCCCGCGAGCCCCTCAGCCCTCCGTGGCCCCGCCCCTCTTCCCTCGCTCCAGGCCAGGCGCAGCCTCCTCCCCCTCCTCTTTTCCCCACCCTCCACTTCCCCCCCCCGCAGCGGCGCTGCGACGTCCGCTCTCCCGGCGGCGGCACGTACGGCGGGGTAGCGGCCGTGCGCTCTCCCAACGCAACCCCCTCCCTCATCTCCACGCACTCTGCGTCCCGGCTCCCGTAGCGCAGCGGCAACAAGAACGTCGTCCTGCGTTTCCCTCCCCCTCCGTTTACCGTCTCCGAGCGGCCGAGTCCGGGTTAGGGGGGGCTAGGGAGGAGGGAGGGAGCATGCGCAGAAGCTGCAGCGGCTCGCCTGCCAGGACTTCCGGCCGCCTCCTCTCTCTTAAAGGGGCCGCGAGAGGCAGAGCAATTTTTTGCGCTCCCGCGTTTGGTGCGTCTTTTGGGGAGCGGGGAAAGGGTTGCATTTGCAGCCTTTGGGTAGGCCGGTTTCTGGCCGAGCGAGGATCGGCTCTTCCCAACGGATCTGCCGACTGCCAGAGCCGCTGCTGCTGCTGCTGTATTAATAGCATCTGCATGCTTTGCAGTTGTTGGATATGTAGCAATAGCACTTAGACTTATATACCGCTTCACAGTGCTTTACAGCCCTCTAAGCTGTTTACAGAGTCAGCATATTGCCCCCAATATAGTTAACTTGCTCCAAATAGGCAGTGGAATTGCGAAGAAAACATGCTCAGAAATGGCCTCATTAATTAATTGCATGCACGAGTCGTTAAAAGTTTCCTTCTCCAGTTCAAAGCACACCCTGTGTCATTCTAATCCAAATAACGATTTTGTTGCTGCAAATATTTGCTGCTCGGGAAATTTCACACTTATCACTTATAAAGCTACCAGAAATCCAGATAGCTGCTAGATGGCAGGCTAGAGATCAGTGGTGTATTAATCATTAAGTAGACCAAACACATGCTTAGAGGACCAGGCCCAAAGGGGGCACCACAAAGTTGAGAAAGGAAAAAAAATGCAACGAAGATTTGTACAGTATGTACAAAGGAGGAGGTGGGGGGGGCACCAAGATTTGTCAGTGCTTAGGGCACCAGGGAGCCTTAATCCACCACTGCTAGAGATACAGAGAATTTGGCTGCCAGATGCTGCCCTCTGGATATTTTCAGCCCTAATCCCATCACACTACATTTCATGAATTTGATGGAAACTGCCAAATCCGGAAGGAGACAAGAACCCCTTCTTATGCCACTTTCAGTAAATGAATGTTATGCCCAGCTGATGGCGCCAGTCGCCTTCTGATTGGTGGCAGCAGAGGCACATTTGTCAACCTCTTTAAGATGTGTGGACTTCAACTCTCAGAATTCCCTAGTTGGGCTGGGGAATTCTGGGAGTTGAAGTCCACACATCTTAAAGGGGTAGCTGAGGTTAACAAACGTTGGAACAGGCTTAGTTTGCTGTTATTAAGGTGCCATTGGACAGATACTAGAATGCAACCGCCCCTTTGCCAATAATTAAATGATTTCCCCCATCATCACCAAATTAATTACCAACCTGGGGTCTTGGGGAAAAATAAAGATTGTTTGATGTAGAATTCTTCATTGGCCAAGTGTGATTGGACACACTAGAAATTTGTCTTTGGTGCATAAGCTTTCAGTGCACATAAAAACTATAAGTGATAAATCATGATCATAGTCATCATAAAAAGACATAAGTCATAAGATATAACACTTAGTGATAGTCATATCATCATAGTCCTTGTGTCTAGTTGTTCTGGTATGCAATGCCCAATAACGTCATTTTGAGGGTAGAAGTTTATATATTGGCAGTCCCCCATAGCATAGTAAATTCATCAAGGATAAACCTAAAACCAGATTTATGTAGTTCTAAACTATAGTTTAATACATTAGAATGAATACATTTCCAAAGAAATCAACACTTTATTTATTAGAGATATATATCCTGTCTTTTTGTACAGGAGCTCAAAGCAGATTTTGTAGTATCCCCCCACCCCTTGTTTGTCCCCACAACAAAAACCATGTGGGATTGGATTGAAAGTCACCCATCTGGCTTTCATGCCTAAAGTGGGCCCACAATTTGCTGTTTCTTGGTTTGATAGGTCAGCACTTTAACCATTACACCAAACTGTCCAAACCTCACTATAGTTCTCTGTTCTTCACCAAAATTAAACAGAGTGTTTCACACAAACTGTCTTCCTTTGGCTGATTCATGCTAATAATTAAAGGGTTGATTATAATAATCAGCCAAAGATGTTGAGGGTAGTGACTGAATGTGCTACATGCAGAGATTTACCAAAAGTTGGTTAAATTTCAAGTTGAGGAATGAAATAAATGGAGTGAACATTGAGTTACAAATTGGTTTATAGTAGAAACATGCCTATAAAAAACATGTTTAGAAAAGCAAAACAAAAGTGCTACAATCTATTACCTACCATAAAACCAAGAGTAGTTAAAACAAGTCAACCGCTTTGAATACACAACAAAGCATGCAAACCATAAAGAAACTATGCTTCTGATGAAATTGCAAGGTTGAATACTTCTGGTTTAAACAATGATAAATAGAATAACTTTATTGTCACTTTAAAGGGACATGGTGGCTCAGTGGCTAAGACGCTGAGCTTGTCGATCAGAAAGATCAGCAGTTTGAATCTCTAGAACCGCAACAAAGTGAGCTCTTGTTGCTTGTCCCAGCTTCTGCCAACCTAGCAGTTCAGAAGTATGTAAAAATGCAAGTAGAAAAATAGGAACCACCTTTGGTGGGAAGGTAACAGCGCTCTGTGCAACTTCGGTGTTTAGTCATGCCAGCCACATGACCACGGAGACGTCTTCGGAAAGCGCTGACTCTTCAGCTTTGAAACAGAGATGAGCACCACCCCTAGAGCCAGAAACGACTAGCATGCACCTTCACCTTTACCAGAGGTGGTATTCAGCAGGTTCTAACCAGTTCTGGAGAACCGGTAGTGGAAATTTTGAGTAGTTTGGAGAAGCGGTAAATACCACCTCTGACTGGCCATGCCCCCATCTATTCCCTGCCTCCCGAGTCCCAGCTGATTGGGAGGGAATGGGGATTTTGCAATAACCTTCCCCTGTCATGCCCACCAAGCCACACCCCACCCACCAAGCCACACCCACAGAACTGGTAGTAAAAAAAAAATGAATCCCACCACTGACCTTTACCTATTGTCACTTTGAATGTACACTAATCGGCATACATTAAAATGAAGTTTCATCGCATGCAGCTCTCAATGGGCCAACCCCTCCAATATACACTACATGTATATTGTATAGATGTCATATATATATATACATACATACATACATACATACATACATACATATATATATATAAGATTTTTACAACCCCTGGTAAGCCCCAATTATGGGAGGAAGCTAACTGCTTCCATCATCTGTCAATCGGCTCGTCACAAGAGTCCATCACGACAGAAACCCAATATTTTTACTGTTGCCTTTGTTATATTTGTGGTTTTTTTTTAATTTGTGCTGATAAATAAATAAAGGGAGACTAGTATAGATCTATTTCAAATCCCAGTAAGGGTATGGCTAGCTGATGAGAGCTAAATAGCTTGAAATAGATCTATACTAGTCTCCCTTTATTTATTTATCAGCACAAATAAAAAAAAACCACACACACACACACACACACACACACACACACACACACACACACACACACACACACACATATATATATATATATATATATATATATATGACTAAATAAATAAATACAAAATTATGCTTTGCTATATTGTGAGCACAACCCGCTAGCTTTTCTTTTTCAGGGCTCGACACCCAACCTACAGTCAAGAAACCACGTTTGTCAAGCCAAGGTTTCACGAGGTTTCAAGGTGCGTTAAGAGAAGAGCCCTTCCATATTTACCCCCCATCACTTTGGGCTCCCACCTCGAACTAAGATACCAACGACTCCCGATCCACCTAACCCTTTCCCCTTTCTAACACGGGTTCTTCGTGTGTGTTTTTCCCGACGAAGGGGGCTCATTGCGTCGGCGTTCGGCCAGCTGGCGGGCTCGGCGTCCTTCGCTCTTCCTCGACGGGGCGGCGAGACCAGTCTTGGGAAAAAGTTCGTCCGGCGGCCGGGCGGGGCCAATGACCGAGGGGAGGCTTGGCCCCTTCAGCCAATCGCGTGACGCGGGAGGGGGGGTGTCCGAGGCGCGCGCTCCTCCGGCCGCTGCCAGCTGCAGACGGGCGCTGTACGGCCGGCTGGAGGCGATCGTACCGGCGGCTCCTGCCGAGGCGCCGCTCGACGATGCGCCCGGCGCTCCGCGGTGCGCTCCGGCTGTTCCAGCTGCTGTGGTGGCCCCTGGACCTCTCGATGGCCAGCAGCCAGGCGGGTAAGTCGTGGCCGTTGCAAAGCGCGAATAGGACGGCGGGGAAAGTGGAGTGGCTGGGAGCGAGAGTGGACGTTGAATGAGGAAAGGAGGCTGGTGAAAGAAAGGAGGGGGTGGCAGCTTGAAGGGAGAACGCTTGGCACGATCTTCTCCAAGCTCTGCTTTTCAGAGGCGCTAAGCAGGAGCGTGCCAGTGATGGGCACTTGTAGCCCAGCGCCTCTGGGAAGCATCACGATAAGGAAGAAAACGCTTAAGAAGGAGAGGTTTTCATACAGGGAGCCCTCGAATTAGGACCACAATTTTTATGTGTAAATGTGTTTTATTTTCCATTTTCATTTTCGTACAGTCACATATATACTGTACAGAACCGGGGCCATATAACATTAAACAATAAACACAGCCATTCTCTTGTCAATAATATCCCCCAAAATAGAAACCCAATGTACCTCTTCGACCCACCATACACCCATTCTTTCACCCCCCTCCAACTTTCCGTGAATTAGGAGCACAATTGAGGCCAGCAGTTATGTTGCTAAGTGAGACATTTACTATACCAAACTATTTACTAAGTCTGCATTGCTATTACTATTAATCTTCTCATCCTTCCTATCGCCCATCTCCTCCCACTTATGACTGCAGGACTGTAACTTTGTTGCTTGTATCCTTACCATTTATATTGATATTGTTTCCTGATTGCTTATTTGTACCCTATGACTATCATTAAGTGTTGTACCTTATGATTCTTGATGAATGTATCTTTTCTTTTATGTACACTGAGAGTATATGCACCAAAGACAAGTGTGTCCAATCACACTTGGCCAATAAAGAATTCTATTCTATTCTATTCTATTTTATTCTAATCTAATCTAATCTAATCTAATCTAATTCTATTCTTCTATTCTAATTCTATTCTATTCTTCTATTCTAATTCTATTCTTCTATTCTATTCTAATTTATTCTAATTCTATTCTATTCTCATATACATAAATATGAGTCAAGGGTTCTGAATTTTGATCGCGTGACCCTGGGAATGCTGCAATGGTTGTAAGTGTGAAAAATGGTCATAACTAAGGGTTTTTTTTCACTGCCATTGTAACTTCGAACAGTCGCTAAATGAACTGTTGTCGTAAATCAAGGACTACTTGTAGAAGGCATGTTCCAAATCAGCTGGGCTGACTTTGGAGGAAAACTAGGGTTCATTCTAGACTTCAATCTGGCTTGCACTCTTGTTAAGAAGTAGCTTCACTATTGCCTATTGAATCACTGTCTGGATATCCAAAGAAATGAGTGGTATAATCAAATTTGGAGTACGGCAACAAGTGATAAATTAACAATGGAAATTAAATTTTAAAAAGGGGTGATCAAAGCAAACAATTATAATGAAATTGGGGGGATTTTATAAAATCAGTGTTGGTGGGAGGCATAGGGAATAAACCTACTCAAGGATATATGTTGTTTTGGAGGGGATAAGGGCATAATTGAAATATATTGTATATCTTTTAATTCTTATAGATGAAGAAATATAAGGGGGAAGGCCTCCAAGAGGTGGGGGTGCACTGTAATATGTGGGTTTTTTTCCTTTTTTTTCTTTCTTTTTTTTTGTATTTAGATGTGTATGTAATATGTTTGTATTATTTGCATTTAACAATTAAATAAATAAATAGAAGAAGAAGCAATAACCATTAAAAATAAAGAATCTTTCTCTGGGTTTGTGCCATACTGAATGCTCACAAGTCATTGTCTGCAAGCCACAGTAGCTCTGGCGATATGCCAAGTCACAAACCAGTCACCTTTTGACAGCACAGCTGAAGGAGTTGAATTGTTAAGTTGGCGGTTAAGGCTGGAAGAAACCTAATATTGTAGATCCCACTTAGGAACAATCACTTAAAGTAGATGTAAGTCTCTCTCTTTTTCCTCCCCCAAAAATGAATAGACACAAGAAAAGTTTCTCTTCCCCAGCCATCAGTCACAGTTGTCTCTTCTGTGCTGTGACCAGCAACTCAACTCTTTTGCTGTTTGGCTTCTGATTAATTATAAAATGGCCACACAGTTCTTTAATTAAAAGAGTTCCAATCCTGGGAGAAATGCCGCTGATTGTTTTGCAGAAGGTCACTCTTCCAGGGCAGCACGTTTGCTCTTGAAAACAAAAATCTAAATAGGATCCTGGTGAGAAATGATTTCTCTTCCAAAGGGTTGTGCGAATGACAGGTCAACACACTGTGGAAATAATTTCCAGGTTTAATAGGTAGTTCTTGACTTATGAATGGAATGGAATGCGATGCAATGCAATGCAATGCAATGCGAAGGAAGAGAATGGAATGGAATGGAATAGAGGATAGGATAGGATAGGATAGCATAGGATAGGATAGGATAGCATAGGATAGGATAGGATAGAATAGAATAGAATAGAATAGAATAGAAATCTTTATTGGCCAAGTGTGATTGGACGCACAAGGAATTTGCCTTTGGTGCATAGGGTGTCTGTGTACATAAAGAAGAATAGGGTAGGATAGGATGGGATGGGATGGGATGGGATGCGATGGGATGGGATGGGATGGAATAGAATAGAATTCTTTATTGACCAAGTGTGGTTGGACGCACAAGGAATTTGTCTTTGGTGCATATGGTCTCGGTGTACATAAAGAAGAACAGAATAGAATAGAATAGAATAGAATAGAATAGAATAGAATAGAATAGAATAGAATAGAATAGAATAGAATAGAATTCTTTATTGGCCAAGTGTGATTGGACGCACAAGGAATTTGCCTTTGGTGCATAGGGTCTCTGTGTACATAAAGAAGAATAGGGTAGGATAGGATAGGATGGGATGGGATGGGATGGGATGGGATGGGATGGGATGGGATGGGATGGGATGGGATGGGATGGGATGGAATAGAATAGAATTCTTTATTGACCAAGTGTGGTTGGACGCACAAGGAATTTGTCTTTGGTGCATATGGTCTCGGTGTACATAAAGAAGAACAGAATAGAATAGAATAGAATAGAATAGAATAGAATAGAATAGAATTCTTTATTGGCCAAGTGTGATTGGACGCACAAGGAATTTGCCTTTGGTGCATAGGGTCTCTGTGTACATAAAGAAGAATAGGGTAGGATAGGATAGGATAGGATGGGATGGGATGGGATGGGATGGGATGGGATGGGATGGGATGCGATGGGATGGGATGGAATAGAATAGAATTCTTTATTGACCAAGTGTGGTTGGACGCACAAGGAATTTGTCTTTGGTGCATATGGTCTTGGTGTACATAAAGAAGAACAGAATAGAATAGAATAGAATAGAATAGAATAGAATTCTTTATTGGCCAAGTGTGATTGGACGCACAAGGAATTTGCCTTTGGTGCATAGGGTCTCTGTGTACATAAAGAAGAATAGGGTAGGGTAGGATAGGATAGGATAGGATGGGATGGGATGGGATGGGATGGGATGGGATGGGATGGGATGGGATGGGATGGGATGGGATGGGATGGGATGGAATAGAATAGAATTCTTTATTGACCAAGTGTGGTTGGACGCACAAGGAATTTGTCTTTGGTGCATATGGTCTCGGTGTACATAAAGTAGAATAGAATAGAATAGAATAGAATTCTTTATTGACCAAGTGTGGTTGGACGCACAAGGAATTTGTCTTTGGTGCATATGGTCTCGGTGTACATAAAGTAGAATAGAATAGAATAGAATAGAATTCTTTATTGACCAAGTGTGGTTGGACGCACAAGGAATTTGTCTTTGGTGCATATGGTCTCGGTGTACATAAAGTAGAATAGAATAGAATAGAATAGAATTCTTTATTGACCAAGTGTGGTTGGACGCACAAGGAATTTGTCTTTGGTGCAGATGCTCTCAGTGTACATAAGGAGAACAAAATACATTCATCAAGAATAAAAAGCTACAATAGTTAATGATAGTCAAGGTTACTAGTAAGCTATCAAATTGTGCAAGGAAACAATGAAAACAATATAAATTGAAAGATACAAGCAACATGGTTATAGTCATAAGTGGGAAGAGATAGCTATTAGGAAGGAAGAGAGGAAGAATAGTAATACAGTAGGTAATATGACAGTGTTGTGGGAATTAAGTTGTTAAGCAAAGTGATGGCATTCGGGGGGGAAACTGTCCTTGTGTTTTTTTGTTTTGGTGTGCTGTGCCTTATAGCATCGTTTTGAACTTGAGTTAGGGTTAGGGTTAGGCTATAATTGGGACCAGAATTTCCATTGCTAAATTTCCATTTCTAAGTTACATATGATTTTACAATCATTGTTTGCCAAAGTTAAGCGAAGCATTGCCGTTGCTAGATGAATCATGCAGTCATGAATCCGGCTTCCCGCATTGACTTTGCTTCTTGGAAGCCTTGCAGATGGTAAGGGTGCAGATGGTCATCAAATGACCCCAGGGTGCCACAACCACCCCACATACCCTCCAGTTGTCAAGTACCCAAAGTTTGATCACATGACCATGAGGATGCTGCAACAGTCACAAGAACATAGAATCTTAGGGCTGGAAGGGATCTCAGAGGTCTTCTAGTCTAACCCCCTGCTCAAGGCATCTGGTCAGATGGTTGTCCAATCCAATTTTGAAAACCTCCAGTGATGGAGCACCCACAACTCCGGGAGGCAAGCTTTTCCACTGATTAGCTGTTCTCACTGTCAAAAAATTGTGGGCTGGTCATAAGTTACTTTATCAGTGCCATTGTAATTTTAAAATGTTGTTAAGTGAATGGTTGTAAGTTGAGGACTTCTTGTATTGTGCCATTATACGCGTTTGTATGGCTTAAAGATCTTCTTCAGCTTACCCCAATCTGATACAACCTGACTTTTTTGGACTACACAACCAAATATGCTAGTTGTCCACACTGTTAAAGGCATTATTTATTAACCATCTGGTATACCACATGCTCTACCACCAACAGACTATAGTGAACTTTGTAGGTAATACAAAGTGGAGAGGTAGCTAACTCAGTGTTATAGAGTTAGCATCATGCAGCCGCGCGAGCGATCGTGGGTGCACCTCGTTTCACCCACGTAACACCTATCCTCCGCAAGCTGCACTGGCTGCCTGTTGACCTCCGGGTGCGCTTCAAGGTGCTAGTTGTCACCTACAAAGCCCTTCATGGTATTGGATCTGGGTACTTGAGAGACCGCCTACTGCCAATTATTTCCACTAGGCCAATAAGATCCCATAGATTAGGCCTCCTCCGAATTCCATCAGCCGGTCAATGTCGACTGGCAACTACCCGGAGGAGAGCCTTCTCGGTGGCTGCTCTGACCCTATGGAACGAACTCCCCGTGGAGATTCGTACCCTCACCACCCTCCAGACCTTCCGCGTAGTCCTTAAAACCTGGCTGTCCCGACAGGCCTGGGGCTAAAGACTTCAACCCCACCCGAATAGTATGACTGTTGTGCTTTTTAACGATGTATTGTCTTCATGTGTATAACTTGTTTTGTACATCCCTCCCCCTGAATTGTGAGCTGCCCTGAGTCTCCTCAGGGAAAAGGGCAGCATACAAATAAAGTTAAAATCAAATCAAATCAAATCAAATCATAAACATTTTGTTCTCTGTATCACTATTTGTACCTGTGGTTTTTTTCAATAGTACCATAAGCGATAGCAATTAATGTTTAGGTTTAGGTTTATTAGAGTTATATGCCGCCCTTCTCCCAAGGACTCAGGGCGGCGTACAACATTAAAAGAAACACATAGTACAAAAGTTTAAAAAAAATTAAATAGAATATCCCAAACCCAGTTAAAATTGACAATGACATTTTTTAAAAAAAATTCGAATTAAAATTTGAATGATCAATAATTTGTTTTGTTTTGTTCAGGCCAGGCTGGCTTGCTCTTCTAACCATTTAACATTTTTATTGAGTTATAAAATAAAATAAGATACAAAATACAAAAGTAAATAGGCAAACGGTGGGGAGGAAGAGGGGGAAGAGAAGTGAGGAAGGATAAGAAAAACAAGAACAAAAAGAAATATTCATTTCCTACTCTCTCTGTTGGAGTAAAATAAGGCATTAATATCAAGTCATAACTTTTTGTTTTTTCATAATAATATGAACGAGCTATTTCTATAAAGATCTATCAATGTCATCGGTAAAGCCCAAAATCAAAGCAACTAATGTTCTAAGACAATGTATTTCAAATTCGGCAGTCTTTAAGAGGTGTGGACTTCAACTCCCAGAATTCCCCACCTGGCATGCTGCCAGAATTCTGGACGTTGAAGTCCACACATCTTAAAAGTTGCCGAGCTTGAAAAAGCCTAACCTAAACATAAGTTTATAGATACGATCAATCTGAATGAAATCCTTCCTGGAAAGAATGTTTATTTCTCATCTTTCTTGTAGATCCAATCAGGAAGATTTTATATCCCTTCTGGGAACTGCAGCAAATCACTGACCAATCACCCCATGATTACATTCATGTGTAGAAATAGCAAGAGTGATGGCCTGAAAAGAACTGTCTTCATTTAAAAAAAAACAAAAAAAAAAAAACTTTGAGGTTTTTAACTCAAGAGAGAAAAGTATTTCCTCCATTCTTGCAACATCTGTTCTATTTCGTCTTATCCACATCCTGTTGAAAAATATATTGTCTACTCTAGGCTATGTTGGTTAATGTGGCACTGTTGAATGAATCTAATAAAAAAAGAATGGAGTAGCATAGCGAAGAATGGAATGGGAATGGGAATGGGAATGGGAATGGGAATGGGAATAGAATAGAATAGAATAGAATAGAATAGAATAGAATAGAATAGAATAAGCATTGCACAGCACAGCATAGCATAGCATAGAATATTTGGCTAATGGTGATTTGTCTCCAGTGCAGAAGCTCTTCATGTACATGCAAAACAACAGAATAATGTTATTATTCTTATTGGTATCATATTGTGATTATTATTACTCTGTAGTGACCTTAATGATGTCACCCCACTAGCCACACTAATGTAATCCACCAAAACCTTTTAAACAATACTGCCTCTGGTCGTCAAACTGTGACCCTAAATAAATCCCCTATCTGCTAAGGTAACAGCAGGCAAAGAACAATTGGTCCTTGTGTGATGTTATACCCAGGCCATCATACCAAATATGGAATGATTTCTCTCCTTGCCTTCCAGGGGACGGTTGTGGCCATTCAGTGCTCACATCTTACAGTGGGACTTTGTCTTCCAAGAACTTTCCAGGCACGTATCCAAACTCGACTTCTTGCGAGTGGCAAATTCACGGAGTGGCAGGGAGCCCCCTCAGCCTGGCATTCGGAGACATGGACATCGAAGCCTCCGAACAATGCAAATATGGCTTCTTGTTGCTTTCATCTCTTTCCGACGGTTCTGGCTTTGGTAAGGACATTCCTTGACCTCATCCCTAAAGATAATGGTATAGAGTTTTCTGCCTGAGCAGGGGGTTGGACTAGAAGACCAGGAGTTCCTTCCTGTTTTTCTGTTATTCTATTTATAATTGACTAGTTGATAACCCGGCGTTGTCCGGGTATTTATTTATAGGGGGAAAATGTCGGGACCAAACGTACTTTCTAATGTTGGATTTCCTCTCTTATTAGAGGGAGCCCCCTTGTGGAGTACTGTGAAGCCGTTACCATGGCAATTCCACTGTGCTGCACAGTAGAAGCCATTTTAAGGCAGTACAGTACAAGCCATTTCAAGGCACAACAGGCTGTATCTTAACAGAACACACACCCTGAGGGATTTTAGGGGTGTCTTACCCCCCACAGTATTTGTTTCCAGAGAGTAAGTCATCTGTATACTAAGTTTGGTTGAAATTGCTCAAGGAGTTCCAGAGTTATGCTGGAACATACACACCCACAGATATAGATATAGATGATGATATAGATATAGATGATGATATAGATATAGATGATGATATAGATATAGATGATGATATAGATGATGATATAGATGATGATATAGATGATGATATAGATATAGATATAGATATAGATATAGATATAGATATAGATACAGATACAGATACAGATACAGATACAGATACAGATACAGATACAGATACAGATACAGATACAGATACAGATATAGATATAGATCAAGGGCAAAGGGATGAACTTGCATATCCAAGAGCTTCCTCTCCTTTCCATGCACACTGTCTCCCATTGATCACATCCAGCAACAGTAGTCTGAACAAGCGTGTCTGTACCAGAACTGGTTTCTAAGATGAAAATCAGTCCCAATATTTCATATAGATTCATTTTTCCTAACACTGTAGCATTCTAAGAGGCTAAGAGTGACCAAGGTGGGTATTCTTAGCCTAAGGTCAGACTCAACTGATCAATGGCATACCAGAAACTACATTTAAAGAAGGAGTCTCCAAGTTGAGAATTTTAAGACCTGTGTATTCAACTCCCAGAATTCCCCAGTCAGCCATGCTGGCTGGGGAATTCTGGCAGTTGAAGTTTACGAATCTTCAAGTTGGCAAGTTTGGAAACCTCTGATTTAAAATAATGGTTGGAGCCAGCCCAAAAAAATTAAATGTGTTTTCATTATATTTGAGTGTTTTAAAATGAACCAGAAGGAACAGGATTCCAGTACCAAGTTTATTAATTTCCACTTTCTATTATCTTAGAAAGTGGAAATGGAACAGTGTTCCGTGTGCCTTCAGCGTTTAGTCATGGCATCCACACGGCCATGGAGACGTCTTCGGACAGTGCTGGCTCTTCGGCTTTGAAATGGAGATGAGCACCACCCCCTAGAGTCAGGAACCTAGCACATATGTATGTGCAAGGGGAACCTTTATCTTTACCTTATTATCTTGGAAATTATAATTTGCCAGAAATTTTCAAAAGCGCCTGACAGCTGTCAGCGTTCCAAATACCATGTAGAATCAAATCAGAATCGAAGGCAAAACTATGCTTAACATTCCAATTTAATAAAGCAGGCATGTTGGCACATAGCTATGGGGATCCCAACTCTGGAAGTTACATCAGAATCCCACCCAGTTAAAAGTTCATGATCTTGTCCCCACACCCACAATCCATCACATAGTCCAATCTTCTCCTTCCACGCTGGCGTCCATGCCCAGCTTCTTTCGGTCAGGTCAGGGGTGGGTTTCAGGCGGTTCGCGGCGGTCCCTGCGAACCAGTTGGTCGGCGAACCCGGAAGTAAGTAACTTCCGGGAACGCCGAAGGATCCACCCGCCCGCCCGCGTTTCTTACCCGGTTTTGATGAGTTCTGCGCTTCCATGCATGCGCAGAATGCATACAGCGCCTGCGCGATCCTCCAGGAGCAGCTGGAGCATCGCACAGGCGCTAGTATGCATGCGTGCACTGCGTGCGTGCACGAGGACGCCGCCGGCCCCGTTCCAACCGAACCGGTTGGAACGGGGTGAGAAACCCACCCCTGGGTCAGGTGTACTGGTGTGGAGACAAAGGATGACCTTGGCTTCTAGCAAAGAATGAAAACAATACATTCCAAAATTCTACTCCTTCTAATCCCCCCTCCCATTGACTGTACTTAAAGAAACAGCATAATGAAATAAGAGAAAGTGTGGCAGGCCAAAATTCTAAAAGGACTATAAATGCAGGCCTGACAACAGCTTTCAAGGGCCTCAGCTTATACATCTCTATAAAGGGCTATAAAAAGACCGCACTTCATTGCTATAGACTTTTTTGTCATGTGGCTTGCCTTCGTTCATTCTTCCACAAACTTTGTCAACTTTGATCTTCCATTGTTGGGTTCTTTGGTTATTCCACAGGAAGCAGCAGGAAGAGAGGTATATCAGCTCTTGAGAGGATCTGAAGTGTATCATTTAAACCCAGAAGATCTTGTCTTCTGCAGCACTTTGACCTTCTTAGATCTCTGTCCCTTCCCCTCCTTTGTCCTATATTTAGTTCTGTTTCCATTCTCATCACTTCCATCACTTTTAATTCTTGCGAAAGGCACAATTCTCTGGAATATAGTTTGAGGCAAACGTTTCCAAATATTGTTTTGTTTCTTTCCTTCCTTCCTTTTTCTTTTTTGGCTTCTCCCTTCCACTTTCAAGGCCTGTATAGGTCCATCTGATTTGAAATCTATTAATTATCTGCTATGAAAGCCTGCAAAAAAAAATGGTGATACTATTTCTTGTCAGGAAAGAAACTTTAATGCACACACTTTGCCCTTCTTCTTTCTCTATAATTCGTTTTCCATGCAGAACATCTTTAGGAAATCAGATTTTTCCATTGGGGATTTTATTTTTAAACGGAAATGAGTTTGGAATTTCCAACAATTCCCACTTGGATTTCTCATCTAAACATTCCATTTTCTCCCTTCAGAGATCAATTTGTCATATGCAGTGCAACCATTTGCTGGTTGGTGTGTGTGAGCCCCTCAAACGTTTGGTATACTCAGAAATCTTTATAGATATCCAATTAGCACCCAACTATATTTAACAGAAGAATTGCTCTCTCCCTCCCTCCCTCCCTCCCTCCCTCTCTCTCTCTCTCTCTCTCATATGACTCTACGAACCCAATTTAATTTATTGTCATTTCAATCACATTGAAATTCAAGCCAGTCTAGTTTCGCTTTTGACCTCATCAGCTTTGGAGTATGTGACTCCTACCTAAATACCACTTTTGGGCAGTGGTGGGATTCAGCCAGTTCACACCCCTTCGGGAGAACCGGTTGTTAACTTTCTGAGCAGTTTGGTGAACTGATTGTTGGAAGAAACCGTTAGGGCAGAGAACCGTTGTTGAATTATGTGAATCCCACCACTGCCTTTTGGGCCATCAGAAGGCTGCAACCCCTGATTTAATCCTATGGGTAAGTAGATTGAAACTCTTTGCAGGCTCTTGTGTGGTGTTTCTATGCTTTTGATTTGTTGATTGCAGTCTATTTTGCTTTAAGCAGATTTATATACGCCACTTTGGAGTCATTTGTGATTGGAGCAGCCTCTGTGTCCTATTAAATCACCACAGGCACAAACCAGTGATGAAATTCAATTTCTTTTTTACTGCCAGTTCTGTGGCTTGGTGGGTGTGGCATGGCTTAGTGGGCGTGGCAGGGAAAGGATACTGAAAAATCTCCATTTCTACCCCACTCTGGGGCCAGTGCAGAGGTGGGTTCCTGCCAGTTTGCACCAGTTCGGTAGAACCGGTTCGTCAAATCTACCGAACCGGTTAGAAGAGGTTCCACCAGTGGACCCGGAAAGCAGGCCACACCTACAGAAGAGGTTCCACTGACACACACACACACACACACACACAGAGAGAGAGAGAGAGAGAGAGAGAGAGAGAGAGAGAGAGAGAGAGAAAGAGAAAGAGGAAGAAAGAAAGAAAGAGTGAGAGAGAGATGAAAGAAAAAAAGGAAAAAGGAACAGAGACAAAAGGAAGGAAAGAGAGAGAGAGAGAGAGAGAGAGAACACATGCCCAGCAAGCCACTCCCACCAGGTCACATGGCTGGCAAGCCACTCCCACAAAGGAGGCCACACCCACAGAGTAGGTTCAAAAAAATTTTGAAACCCATCACTGGGCCCGTGGTATTTGCTGGTTCTCTAAACTACTCAAAATTTCCACTCCCGGTTCTCCAGAACCTGTTAGAACCTGCTGAATTTCACCCCTGGCGCAAACCCTATCCTTAACATTGCCACAGGGTTGGTAGTCTGGTGCTCCTGACAAAACCCAGGCATTCCCTGCTCAAATTGCCCAGTTTCTCATTGGTAAACAACCCTCATTTGAGTTAGCTGGAGTTTCTCCATCAGCTCCTCTCTTGGCAGTGGGGACTTTGAATGTTGACAGCAAAAGTGTCATGCATTTCCAGGAATGCGTGTACTTGCCCCAAAGTTTCCTCCCTCGATTGTCTGGCCTTATGACAGTTCCTGGCTCTGAAGCGGAGCCTTTTCTGTCTCCTTCCAGCTTTCAGCAGAGCTGGGGAGGGGGTGGCCTGAGCCTTGCAAGCAGGTTTGACCTCGGAGCCGAGGGCTGCCCTCATGATAGGAAAGGGAGAGAGGGCTTCTGGCAGCCATCACCGAACATTGTTTTGCTCAGTGGGCGAGGAACATCAGGGGAAATGAGGCAGCTGCTGTCTGAGGCAGCAGCACAAGGATAAAGGAAGCCGGATGGACTCTGTGTATTTATTGCTTTTGCATCCCACCCCAAAGGCTTCAGAAAAGCATTTCATGTCACAGCATTGTAAAGCGGCTTAGGAAGCATCTCACCTGGATCCCATTCCCAGCCTCTCATTAGAATTGGATTGGCTAGTTGTTACTTTCACTTCACCAGGTTTGTTGGTGCCCTCTCCTCCCTCCCTTCCTCATCCCTTCCTTTTTCCTTCCTTCCTCCCTCCTTTCCTCCCTCTTTCCACTCCTTTCCTTCATCCCTTCCTTCCTCTCCCTCCCTCCCACTCTTTTCTTCTTTCATTCCTTCCTCCCCTCTCCCTTTATTTCTTCCTTCCTTCCCCTTTCCTCCCTCCCTCCCTTCCTCCCTCCCTCTTTCCACTCCTTTCCTTCATCTCTTACTTCCTCTCCCTCCCTCCCCTTCCTTCCTCCCTCCCCTCTCCCTTTATTTCTTCCTTCCTTCCCCCTCTCCTCCCTCCCTTCCACTCCTTCTTTCCTTCATCCCTTTCCTCCCTCCCTCCCCTTCCTTCCTCTCCCTCCCCCTCTTCTTCCTTCATTTGTTCTTCCCTCTCTTCCTTTATTTCTTCCTTCCTTCCCCTTCTCCCTC
Organism: Thamnophis sirtalis; assembly: GCF_051295495.1. Lineage (NCBI taxonomy): Eukaryota > Metazoa > Chordata > Lepidosauria > Squamata > Natricidae > Thamnophis > Thamnophis sirtalis. The sequence continues at coordinate 15,762,857 of NW_028261393.1, read as the reverse complement.
CCTCCCTCCCTCCCTCCCACTCCTTCATTCCTTCATCCCTCTCCTCCCTCCCCTTCCTTCCTCCCTCCCCTCTCCCTTTATTTCTTCCTTCTTTCCCCCTCTCCTCCCTCCCTTCCACTCCTTTCCTTCGCCCCTTTCCTCCCTCCCCTTCCTTCCTCTCCCTCCTCCTCTTCTTCCTTCATTTGTTCTTCCCTCTCTTCCTTTATTTCTTCCTTTCTTCCCCCTCTCCTTCCTCCCTCCCACTCCTTCGTTCCTTCATCCCTCTCCTCCCTCCCTCCCTTCCCTTCCTTCCTCTCCCTCTATCCCCTCTTCTTCCTTCATTCCTCCCTCCTTCCTTCCTTCCTTCCATCCATCTATCCATCCATGTGGCTCTGTGTTGGAAGCAGAGAGGGAGCCAGAGCCATATGCCAGTTATCAGTTGCCTTCAGTGTCAGACATCAGTGAGACAGACGAACAGCTGGAGCCTGTTCCCAGTGTGCGCATGCACAGAGTTGCCAGACAAAGGGAACAACTAAAGAACAGGGGCCAACTTGGGAGTAAGGCCACAGGTGGACGATGAATGGGCCCTCCCAGAGGAAATAAAAGAGGAGCAAAAGGGGAGTGGAGTTTTCAAGAGACAATTAGTTCACTTAATTGGCTCATGATTCTCCGAGACCCCTTGCCAAGTTTTGCAGATATCAACATGTCAGCCAGGTAAGGTCTGTGACTGTAAACCCTCCCTTGAAAGACTTTGCTGGGTGTGAATGAGCAGAATTCACAGCAATTAATAAAAGGGTTTTTTTTTTCAGGACAAGGAGTTTGCTTCATGCTCCTGGGAAGCCTAGGTCAGAACATACCTGTACTCATTTGAACTTCCTGAATCTCCTGATTTCTCTGGCACGTGACATTAGACTTTGCTTTTCAGTAACAGGCTCCAAAATTTCTTCTTCGGTAGAAGAAGAATGGCTTCTCTCTTCAGTACATAATTGAACTCTCTGGGAAACCCACAGCTTTTGGGAAACATTCTTTTCCCTATTACTATTACCATGGATGACTGTAAGATTACCAGATATGACGAGATTAGACCGGGAAAAAAGTATTGGGAAACAGTAGATTAAATCCTCTGCTGAAGACCAAACCCTACATCCTGTGCAGTTGCTGCTCCTTAAAGCAGAAATTACAACTTCATTTGTTTAGAATTCAGCCCTAACATTCCACTTCCGGAGACACAGAGAGTTTACAACTTGAGAATAGCGATGAAACCGCCCAGGTCAGGAAAGGCAAGCAAAGATCAGAGTATTCTGACCTAGGCTTCCCCAAAAAGTATGAAGCAGATTCTTGGTCCCGACAAAACCCCTTTTATTAAACAAACGCAAATTCCTCTCATTCACATTCAGCAAAGGCTTGGTAAACAGTCTTTCAAAGGTGAAGTTATGACCACAGACCTTATGTAGCTTGGAAAGTTGCCATGTAAATATTTTCCAAATGATGTGCTGTGCAAGGAAAGACTAGGCACAGAGTCTCTGAGATTCACGGACAGATCTTCACGCTCCTGAAATGAATCTAACAACTGAACGAACAAATTGTTTCCTACAAAAGCCCACTCTCCTTTCACTCCCCTTTCATTTCCTATAGGAGGGACCATTCACTGTCCACCTGTGGCTTTACTCCCAAGTCGACCCTGATTTCTGAGTGGTTCTTTTCTTCTGGCAGCTCTGCCCATGCGCACACTGGGAACAGGCTCCAGCTGTTCCTCTGCCTCACTGCTGTCTACCTCTGGCACCTGATCACTGCCAGAAAGCCTCGACCCTGTGTCTGCCTCTGATGCAGAGCCCTCGTCCAAGCCTTCCCCAGCCTCCAGGACTGGCCCATATTCCTCCCCAACCTCCTCCCTGTCCAAATCTACTGCCAGCTCTGCTGGCCGCTGATGGGCCACAACACAGAGTAAGAAACGGGGTGGATAAAAATTGATGATTAAAAAAAAAAACTTTAAAAATCAGATTTTTTTATTGAAATCAGATTTTTTTATCAAATGTATTTGAATAAAATGCTTTTGGAGTAAAAATCTATCTAAGGATAGTTTTCTATTTTAGATACATTACGGTAATCATTTAGTTTATTCAGCATGAAATGGAGCTTAGTTGTGTATTTGTTCTGCAATATTGGGACTGTCGGTGAGTCAACAGCAGGTCAGAGGATGAACCGCTGCGGGACAGAGATGACAGTTGCTGTTTAAAAATTATGATTTAAATTGGGTTGGTTTAAATCAAGCCTACTTACTAGTGATTTAAATCGTGATTTAAATTGACTTGATTTAAATCAAATCCACCCAATTGCACGACAACAAATGGACTGCCATTTGTCAGAAATGGTGTAGGGTATCCTGCTTGAGGGGTGGTGGTGGAGTAGATGACCTATAAGGTCCCTTCCAACTCTGTTAATCTGTTAAACTTCTGTGTTTTGTTTCACATCAAATCTATTTTACAATTCTTTCCCCACTGCCTCGTCCATCTACTTGGTTAAATAAACCTTCCCTTTGCCTTGTTAGTTGTGAGGCCCATTCCAAACAGGCTGGGGGAGGTTGAGGTGTACATATTTGCTTAAGGGGATTTTGAGGGATGAGGACAGAGTTGGCATGTGGAAGAAATTCCAGAGGTTTTCCTATAATTTACGGTCCTGGGAGTTGGGGCGTGGGAGTGCAGAGTAAGGTGGGGATGCGGGGATTGTATACTGCTGACTCAGTTGTGGTTTGTAGCTGTTGAATTGGAGCAGAGACAGTGTTGTCATCATCATATATTCTAGAGTAGTCATTTTCTTTCAGTTTTGGAGTTGTTTTTGTGTGCTGTGTGTTCTTCCGTTTGTTATATTTTTGCTTTGTAAATATTTGCTCCTAGCCTTGCAGACAATGAAAATATTTTATATCGGTGTTAAGAAATACAATGACCATCAATTCTAGTTCTATCTTTTACAGATGCTTTTAACTGAAAATAAAAGAAATCTGGGCTGTTGCAGAATAAGCATCAGCCTGGAAGATTTATATACTATGGTACCAAAGCTCTTATTGTCATGATCTTTATCCAAGTGAAATAATACATCATAGTTTTTGAACCAAGGTAGCACAAATGGTCTAACTTACAGAATGTGTCCAAAATCTAGGATCCATGATTCCCAAGGGAATAAAATTTGAGAAAATTGTAGCTGCTTTAGTGCTACTGACTGCTGATGTGGTCATATGGACCTTCATGTTCAACAATATGTGACAGTTTCCAAGCCAGTCTCACAATCCTTGCACCCTCCTTCCTCAGTAGCAGCCACTTGCCTGCCTGCTGGAAAGGGAAGAGAAGATTTCTGATGCTGCCTGACAGATTCCCATGAGGAAGCTCAATGGGGAAGCCAGCGGGAAGTCAGAAGTCATTTCTGCTCCCATTGCTCTCTTGCCCACCCTTGGTCATTCTGTTTCCCTGTTCAGATAAGAAAATATCTCAGAAACAATAACCCAATAGGGCATTTGTTATCTAGTTATTTCTATATATTTACATACTGGTAGTTATATATGCCAACAAAAGTGTATATAGTCAAGGCTATGGTTTTTCCAGTTGCAATGTATGACTGTGAACGTTGGCCCATAAGAAAGACTGAGTGCCAAAGAACTGAGGCCTTTGAACTCTGGTGCTGGAGAAGACTCCTGTGAGTCCCTTGAACTGCAAGGCGATCAAACCAGTCAGTCCTAGAGGAGATCAACCCTGACTGCTCTTTAGAAGGCCAGATCCTGAAGAGGAAACTCAAATACTTCGGCCACCTAAGGAGAAGGAAGGACTCACTGGAGAAAAGCCTATTGCTGGGAAAGACTGAGGGCAAAAGAAGAAGGGGACGATAGCAATAGCAATAGCAATAGCAATTAGACTTATATACCGCTTCATAGGGCTTTCAGCCCTCTCTAAGCGGTTTACAGAGTCAGCATATTGCCCCCAACAACAATCCGGGTCCTCATTTTACCCACCTCGGAAGGATGGAAGGCTGAGTCAACCCTGAGCCGGTGAGATTTGAACAGCCGAACTGCAGTCAGCTGAAGTAGCCTGCAGTGCTGCATTTAACCACTGCGCCACCTCGGCTCCTAGAGAATGCACCTCGGATAGAGAATGAGGTGGCTGGATGGAGTCACTGAAGCAGTCGGCGTGAGCTTAAATGGACTCCAGAGGATGGTAGAGGACAGGAAGGCCTGGAGTAACGTTGTCCATGGGGTCACAATGAGTTGGATACAACTTCGCAACTAACAACAAGTTATATATTTATTTTTTCCTGCATTTCTTTATTGTAATTCACAATGGTTTTTTTTAAAAAAAAATAATAATTGTATGGATTGTTCACTGCCCAGAGTTGCATATTTAGGAGGGGTGACTATATCAATTTCCTAAAAATAATTATAACAATTTGCTTACATTTTAATTCAACTTGAGTGTAACTAAACCCAAATTTAGTTTTTCAGCCATATCCTTTTGGAACTGAATTTCTGGCATGGAAAGGTCTTGGGCAGCTTTCAACTGGAGAAAAATAAATGGAACATTCCTGGTTTATGAGATGTGTATGCAGCTCTAAGCCTGCACTATATCTCTGGATTGGTGTTGTGACACTAAGAGAAGCAGGCTTGTACTGAACTGTTGATTCAGTTCTACAGAGGAATTATTGAGTCTGTCTTCTGCACCTCCCTAATTGTCTGGTTTGGTTCTGCAACCCAACAAGACAGACACAGACTTCAGAGGATAATTAGAACTGCAGAAAAAACAATGGCTATCAACCTGCCTTCCACTGAGGACCTGTACACTGCACGAGTCAAAAAGAGGGCTGTGAAAATATCTACAGACCCCTCACATCCTGGACATAAATTGTTTCAACTCCTACCCTCAAAACGATGCTATAGAACACTGCACACCAGAACAATTAGACACAAGGCAGTTTTTCCCCAAACACCATCACTCTGCTAAACAAATAATTCCCTCAACACTGTCCAACTGTTTACTGTCCACATTACTATTAATCGTCTCATCATACCTATCACCCATCTCCTCCCACTTATGATTGTAGGACTGTAAATTTGTTGCTTGTATCCTTATGATTTATATTGATTGTTTCCTAGTATGATTTGATTGCTTATTTGTATCCTATGACTATCATTAAGTGTTGCACCTTATGATTCGTGATGAATATATCTTGTCTTTATATGTACACTGAGAGCAGATGCACCAAAGACAAATTCCTTGTGTGTCCAATCACACTTGGCCAATAAAGAATTCTATTCTGTTCTGTTCTATTCCATTCCATTCTATTCTAAAAGCTTGATTGGGTGATCTCAGAAAAATTAACTGGACAGCCTTGGGGAAACGTGAGAAGAACGTTGCTGGATCAAGCCAAAAGGCCGATTCTCCAGGATCTTGCTTCTCATTGGAGCTTCCAGGCAGACTTGAAACAAAGGAGTTCCCCTTTAGTTACTTTTCCCAGCAACTAGCAAATTACCATTTCTGCATGCAAAAGTCCCCTGGAACAATAAATCACTCTTTCCAACAAGGACCGTCTGCCAACAGAAAGGAAGCCAAAGCCAAGGCCTGGGAAATGAGAGGGCTGAATCAACAGGCTTGGGGGCAGTTCAAAATTTGGCAGAGTTGTGTACTAAATCCCTAATAAGGGCCTTCTTGGTAGAACACAGACACTTTGCAGTGGGCTGATGTCAAATTTCAGTCTTGTTTCTTTTTTCCTTGCCAGTTGCGTTGTGACCTTTATGGAGTCCAAACCCTGTTACTTTCAGGGACAGTGAAATCTTAGTCAGCCTCCCACTGCCTGACTTAGAATGGCTCTGGCTGGGAATGTCTGCATAAAATCTAGTCTGTAACAAGATGCGTAGGATGAGGTTTAGCCAGTATAAAGCTGGGCTGAATATAAAGAGTGGAAGAAGGAACAAATACCCCGTTTCCCTGAAAATAAGCCCTCCCTGAAAATAAGCCCTCCCTGAAAATATTGCAACACAGCAGCAGCCATGAGATGACCACGCTCGCCACTGCATGCACCTCAAAAATAATAAGACCTCTACGAAAATAAGGCCAAGTGCTTATTTCGAGGATCAGAAGAAAATAAGACACTGTCTTCTTTTCAGGGAAACATGGTAGTATTTCCAAAGGCACTTTCCTCTCTTCCTTTCCTAGTTTTACCACTTACACTATGTTGCCGAAATGAAGTTCTTGATGGAAAGACGTTCAACAGGGCCCAATTGGATGACGTTTGCTGGGAGTATAGAGGTTGATTGATCGTTGCTGAAGGATACATCAAATGGCTAGTGTGTCTCTGGATCGAAAAATTATGCTCTTTTCTTTCTCGTTTTCCCATTCCAGGTCCATTCTGTGGCAGTGCGTATCCTCCTCGCTCAGTCTTGGTGATGAATTCCAGCTCCATAACTATCTTATTCAACAGTACCAAACATCACTCTGGTCGTGGCTTCCTTCTTTCTTACGCCAGCGGCAACCGGTCAGGTAGGAAAAACATCTCCATCACATATTTGCTTCAGCTGTCGATGCTGAAGACTGCTAAAAACCAAAACAACACTGGTAATGTTACTGTCAGCATTCCAAATACCATGCAGAATTAAATCAAAGTTGAAGGCAAAACTATGCTTAAAGATCCAATTTAATAAGACAGGCATGTTGGCATCGTGCTGTGGGATTCCAACTCTGGAAGTTACATCAGAATCCCACTCAGTTAATAGTTCATGATCTTGTCCCCACACCCACAGGCCATCACATGGTCCAATCGTCTTCTTCCATGCTGGCGTCTACGCCCAACTGCTTCCGGTCAGGTGTGAAAGTGCGGAGACAAAGGATGACCTTGGCTTTTAGTAAAGAATGAAAAACAATACATTCCACAATCCTACTCCTTCTATTCCTCCTCCCATCGACTATACTTAAAGAAACAGCATAATGAAATATGAGAAAGTGTGGCAGGCCAAAATTCTAAAAGGAATATAAATGCAGGCCTGACAGTTATCTAACTGGATAATGAAATGTCTGCAAGAAAACTATCAAGATCGGAGAGCCCCAAGGACCCCACAGTTCAACCCTGAACTACAAGTATTCTCTTCTATGGGTACAAAAACAAATTGTTGCAACCAAAGTGGCAAAAAAAGAGTGCATATTATCAGCTGCAAATTACAAAAATGTCTACCAGCCATTGGTTTATCCAACATCAAATACCGTGTTTCCCCCAAAATAAGACAGGGTCTTATTTTCTTTTGACCCCTGAAATAAGCACTTGGGCTTATTTTCAGGGAGGTGCAGGAGGCAGCGAGCCTGGTCACCTCATGGCTGCTGCTGTGTTGCAATATTTTCAGGGAGGGCTTATTTCCAGGGGAGGTCTTATTTTTGGGAAAACAGAGTAGTAGTTTTTGAGTTACAACCACAATTTTTCCTAAAATTTTTGTTTTCTTTTTACGGGAGTGAAAGGACATGATATATTTTCTAGTACTTCATTTTTAAATGCAGAGGCAAAATAAATGTATGAAGGTTTACTTACACCAAACTAAAAATGAATGCACATATGAAAGAGGTAATTTCAGGATTTAGAAATCCATGAAAATAATACTTTAAATCAGACAGCTCCATGTGACTCCAGAAAACGTTCTGGGACTTGCAAATTTTTCCTCAGAATTTTTCTTTCTAGATTACTGACTGGTATATTTGATGTAGTGATTTGATTCACTTGGATGTAGTGAAAGACAGAGTACAATGTCCAAAGTACATCACCCACTTACTTTTTAAACAATATTTATGGTGTCTTCTATTTTCAATATTAATATTTTCCCTGCCTGCTTCTTCTAAACAGGCAAAAATGTAGAAATACTCCATTCGTAAGAATGCAGCAACTATCTTTGTAGCCAGAAGGAAAAATGTTGTGCAATGTTTACAGAAAATTCAACAAACGCCTGATGATTACATAAACAGAGTCACAAAGTCATTCTCTGCATGTAAGAAACTCCTGCAGGAAGCCTGTACCCTCAGTTGAACAAGCCTCAATCCTTTTGCTGCAAGACGACTTTACCCATTTCAGCACCTCAGAAAACCTGGGTGGAGACTTGATCCCATTGCAGATTAGTTCATGAGCCATCTTGACAGGTGAAAAAAAAAAGTCAGGAACCAGGATAGAGTTCACAAGGCTACAAGTTTATTTCATGCTACCTATACACAAGAGTTTGAACTACTAATGATCAAGGCAAATTGGAACCAGATAAAAATCAACTGAGGGATGCGGTGGCTCAGTGGCTAAGATGCTGAGCTTGTCGATCAGAAAGGTCGGCAGTTTGGCGGTTCGAATCCCTAATACTGTGTAATGGAGTGAGCTCCCAATACTTGCCCCAGTTTCTGCCAACCTAGCAGTTCAAAAGCACGTAAAAATGCAAGTAGAAAAAATAGGAACCACCTTTGATGGGAAGGGAACAGCGTTCCATGCGCCATCAGCATTTAGTCATGCCAGCCACATGACCACAGAGATGTCTTTGGACAGTGCTGGCTCTTTGGCTTTGAAACGGAGATGAGCACTGCCCACTAGAGTCGGGAACATATGTGCAAGGGGAACTTTTACCTTTACCTTTTAGCCAAAACAGAAAGTTTTCCTGTGGGAACCAAGGATGTTTCAACAGGTGACTGGAAGGAGGAGGAGGAGTAGAGTAGGGGAACCTTTACCTTTGCCTTAAGAATCAACCGACTTCAAGGGGGGCTGGATTTAGGTCTCTTATTGGGGTATAGAGACTCTAAACCAGAGGTGTCAAACTCAATTTCACTGAGGGCCGCATCAGGATAGTGTTTGATCTCAGGGGAGGGGGGGCAGTGGGCGTGGCCAGCTTGATGTCACTTGTGTGTGGGATTCCTGTGACCCAAGTGCTCTGCCAGAAAAAACAGGCTACCAAACCCCATTTTTGGCTGGGCCAGTCTTCTGCAACCCTATGCCAGTGAAAATGGAGCTCAGGAGGGCTGTTAGTTCCATTGTCGCTGGGAGAGGCACTGCAAGCCAGTCCTTTGCTGTTTCCAGGGCACCCCCATGGGCCAGATCTAAGTGCCCCATGGGCCGAATCCGGCCTCGAGTTTGATGCCCCTGCTCTAAAATGACAATGCATTTGATCCCACCCTCAAGCTCAGCCTGGTCATCTCCAACGTCAACAGGCTACATAGAAATTTTCCCTTAATGACAAAAAACAAATTGAAAATCCACCTCCCTTATTTCTCCAACAATAACTTTCAATACCATCGGCTTTGTTTCCATCCCTGAACTTTTATGACAGTTTTCTCCTTGCCTTGCTCCTAAATTTATTTATCAGTTAATATAAATACATACTGTATATACTCAAGTATAAGCCTAGTTTTTCAGCCCACTTTTTGAGCTGAAAAAAGCCGCCTCGGCTTATACTCGAGTCAGTGAAAATGTGCCCGAAATGGAGGAGAAAAAGGGGCGGGGCCATGCCGCTGGGTGACGCTCGTGAATGGCCCAGCGCCCCTGAGTTTCCCCTCGCTCTGTGTCAGTTTGCCACGCAGCGTGCACCGCACCATCCCCCCTCCTCACGTTCTAATGTAATGCAGGGCTATCTTACGACTCCCCTTCCTCCCCCTCCTGCCGCTCTGCAACGATGTCCCACCTCCTCCTTGTTATGGCAAGCAGCCACATAGTGATGTCCCACCTCCTCTGGTACAGTGATCCAATGATAGGAATCACTGTGCCGTGTGTCATAGGAGGCGGGACATCATCATCACAGCGGGACATCAGCATCATGAGGTGAGTGAAGTATTTCATTGAATACACCAGTATTGTGTGATAATAATTTGTTATGTAGAGCAAATTTTTACAATGGCTACTGTATATTTAATGGGCACAGGCAGGCTGTATATGTTATTCAATGGGCAATGGCATTATTGGTATCTATTTTTATTTTTGAAATTTATCGGTAGCTGCTGCATTTCCCACCCTAGGCTTATACTTGAGTCAATAACTTTTCCAGTTTTTTGTGGTAAAATTAGGTGCCTCGGCTTATATTCGGGTCGGCCTATACTCGAGTATATACGGTAGGTTGAAATGGAAGTGCTACAACATCCCATGATAACACTCACCTTCTAAACTGCTATGTTCTCCTATTCTCTCTTTCAGATTTGATTTCATGCTTGCAAAAAGGCATTCATTATAACACAGAACAAATCAGGTAAGAATTTCTAATAAAAATTGTCCTGGTTTCTTCTAAATAAAGGAAGGTCTCTTCTGCCGTGGAACAAAATCAAATGTGTTTACATGCAATTGCAATAGGGGATGGGAGTTTAAACCTGGGTTAATTTTCTACCAACCCTACTTTTAATTTTCTAATTGTTTCACAAATGGTAGCTTTGGAAGCAATTTTCAACAGATCAGGGATCTGCAGACCTTATTTCTGTAAAGAAAAGGACATTTTAAATATTGTTTCCATCAGCTATATATGACTGTTATTCTTAAATTCTCTGCCTTTGTTTAAAAAATCATTATGGTGTCCTGCCAACTTTGGATGCTCTCAAAAAACGCAAGCAGATGCAGTTTGTGCTGAATTTTGCTGTATTTCCTGATGCCAGTATTTCTCAGCCTTGGTGATTTTAAGATATGTGGACTTCAGTTCCCAGAATCCCCTGGCATTTCTCAACCCTGACAACTTCCTCAGCAGGTTGGCTGGGGAATTCTGGGAGTAGCAGTAATATCTTAAAGCTGTCAAAGTTGAGAAACTTTGCCTTAGGTCAGAGGTGTCAAACTCGATTTCATTGAGGGCCACATCAGGGTTGTGTTTGACTTCAGGGGGCCCAGAGGGGGGGCAGAGTGGGCATGGCCAGCTCGACGTCACTCATGTTGGGGTGCCTGTGGAAGCCTGAGTGCTCTCTGTCAGACCTCGCGAGCTCTGTTTCCGGCTGCGGTGACATCCTGCAACCCTCTGCCAATGAAAACGGAGCTCCATTTTTGCTGGCAGAGGAACCATGGACTGGTCATTTGCTGTTCCCAGGCCAGCTCCACGGGCCAGATCTTAGTACCCCATGGGCTGGATCCAGCCCCCAAGCCTTGAGTTTAACACCCTGGCTTAGATCTTGCTGCTACTCTAAATTAAGGTCTGCAATTGGCTCATTGAGTGTTTTTATGCAGTTTGCCGAGTTGTTATAATGTGATAACAAGTAACCCCCAAAACATAAAAATACCTTCTGAAGTATTTCAATCTTGATTGGCTAACAGTCTTGCCTCTCTCACATAGATCATATTCTTTTCTATTATTTTTATGTAGAGTTTATTGTCCTGCAGGCTGCAAGGGAGTGGCAGGTGACATCTGGGGAAATATGAACCAAGGATACAGAGATGTGAGTTGCTCATTGTGGATCGTGCCTTCAAATGTATCCTTGTTCAGAAAGGGGTGGCTTCAGAAGGTTATTTTCCTGAGGACATGGAGCTTCCAAAGGCTGTCTGATTGCAAGATCATCCCGGTTTCCATGTTAAGAGAAATTTTTCTTGAGGCCACCAAGCTCAACTTTCTTTGTGAGCAGCCTCATGGCGCGCTGACCATGGTCCTGACTTTCTTGGCCTTGATCTTTGTTAATCATGACCAACAAACCCCTAATATGCTTCAGTTTAATGATATGGATTTCAAATTGGGACCTGGGGAAGGAAAGAGAAAATGGAGTCCCATCCACAAAGTGTAGTTGTTTATGGATGGTGTGATTAATGCCTTCGAGTTAAGGAACTAAAAGATACATTGAATTTGTTGTTAGTTGTGAAGTTTGTGTCCGATCTATCATGACCCCTTGGACAACTTTCCTCCAGGCCTCCCTCTACCATCCCCCAGAGTCCATTTAAGCTCACACCAACTGCTTCGGTAACTCCATCTAGCCACCTCATTCTCTGTCATCCCCTTCTTTTTTTGCCCTCAATCTTTCCCAGCATGAGGCTCTTCTCCAGGGAGTCCTTCCTTCTCATTAGGTGGCCAAAATATTTGAGTTTCCTCTTCAGGATCTGGCCTTCTAAAAAGCAGTCAGGGTTGATCTCCTCTAGGACTGACCAGTTGGATTGCCTTGCAATCCAAGGGATTCACAAGAGTCTTCTCCAGCACCATAGTTCAAAGACCTCCATTCTTTGGCGCTCAACCTTTCTTATGGTCCAACTTTCACAGCCATACATTGCAACTGGAAAAACCATAACCTTGACTATACACACTTTTGTTGGCTGGATGATGTCTCAGCTTTTTAACATGCTGTCTAGATTTGCCATAGTTTTCCTCTCCAGGAGCAAACATCTTCTAATTACTTGGTTATAGTCCCCATCTGTGGTGATCTTGGAACCCAGGAAAATAAAATCTATCACTACCTCCATTTCTTCCCCATCTATTTGTTAGGAAAACATTTAATAGATATGGCCAATAAACCACTGCAGAAAATCTAATCAAGAATAGGATTGTTTCAGTGAGGCCTATATTTGCAAAATCCTAACCCAAAAAAGATTTGCATATCTCATAAATTCTTTCTTCAAATCAGTTCTAAATACTTTTCATTTCAAGTAACTTTCTCTTACCACAATTATCAACTACTGTTATTTTAAAGTTTATTTCAATTGCCTGGGATTATATTTACTTGACATTACACTCCTTTTAAAGATGCTTTATTCTAGTTCAAGATGTTTGAATATGGTTAATGCTATTTTTGGTTAATGCTATTTTTATACATTGGAAGCCACTGTGTGAGATCAGAGTCCTTAAAGGCAGCCTAATTATATTTCTAATTAAGAATAAATATTTTTATGGCCCACCTTTTAAGGAAAGATTAGAAAAACATCATGATTCAAGGCAAGGAGGGGGAAAAACCAAACCAAAGTCTGCAAAAATTATAGCAAAAAAACAGCATTTAAACAGCAGCAAAATATATAATAATGCCACACAAAACCTATTTAATGGTTGGTATTATTATTTTTATGTTTCTATTTCTCTCGGGTGGCAGCTTGGAATCTGGCCAATCCATTCCGTAGGCCGAATCGGTTGCTCTGATCAACCCTTCAGCTCTTTCACCAATGTGAATGAACTCAGCCTAAGAAAGTGTAATGAAGAGCAGAATTGTTCCCATGGCACTTTTTCCACTTGATTTCTGTTGCCTGGAGATTTGTCACAATCGTCCCCTTTTATTTATTGCCCTCCAGACATCTGTTCTTTGCAAAGCAGCTGTCCATGCTGGTGTGATCTTGGACGAGCTGGGAGGACCAATCGTAATATCGCAAGAGAAGGGGGTCACTCTGTACAAATCCAGTGTTGCCAATGGACTGCATTCGAAAAGGTGAGCATCCAACGGAATTGTAAAATATCCTACAACAACCACGAAACAATTGGTTCCTTTAGATCAGGGATGTCAAATGCGATTTCATTGAGGGCCACCTCAGGGTTGTGTTTGATCCTGGGGGTGTGTGGCCAGGGGGCGTGGCCATCTAGCTCCATTTTCACTGGCAAAGGGCTGCAGGAGGCTGCCACAGCCTAAAACAGCTCGGAGGGGCTGGACCTGGTTCTCCCCAAGCTCATTTTCACTGGCAGAGGCTCCATTTTTGCTGGCTGGTCCTTCATTTTTCACAAGTTAAAATAAATGAATAAAAATAAAATCCTAGTGGACAGCAGGATCAATTCTCATGCTGTGCCAACATCTGCCTTGCCTCTTCTCTAATGTCCCAAAGGTGCTTTTTTTCAGGAGGCAACTGGACTGTCTTGTTTTTTCTTTTGAAGACATTTCGTTTCTCATCCAAGAAGCTTCTTCAGCTCTGGCAGGATAGTGAGGAATGGAAGGATTTATATTCCTTGCAGACAGCTGGTCATTTTGCATCCTTTTAGAGGATCTTTGAAGCAATGATGCAAATGTCCAGTTGTCTGCAAGGAATATAAATCCTTCCATTCCTCACTATCCTGTCAGAGCTGAAGAAGCTTCTTGAATGAGAAGCGAAACATCTTCAAAAGAAAAACCAAAAAAAATCCAGTTGCCTCCTGAAAAAGCATCTTTGGGATAACCATGACCTGGATGACTGAGAATCTCTACAGACTCTTCTCTGATGGTTTCTACTTGTGGGGTGTGTGTGTGCACAAGTCTTAAAGTTGCCAGGGTTAGACACCACTAATATAGAGTCTCCTGCTCAGCAGAGGACTAAACTGGAAGACCTCCAAGGTCCCTTCCAACTCTGATATTCTGTATTCATTTATGTGTGTTTCATTTTGAACAGGGGATCCTTATCAGAAAAACGCCTTATCTTTCACAAAGGTAAGTCCTTCAAACTTCATCCATTTCTTTGCATGCCTTCCTTGGGGAGGAAAACATCTGTTTCCTCCTATTTCCAACGATCAAAATTGCAAAATAATCATTTACACTAAACTGATGCTATTAAAGCAGCAAAGTGCTGTTGAGATCAGCAATTTGGGTTTCCTCTGGAAAAAAAAAAGCAACCAGGGAGAATTTCTATAATAGGAGTGCTCTTTTAAAACGGCCCTCTTGATGGATGGCAATGGAGCAGAAAGCTATTGAATTTTGGATAAAAAAATATATATCAGCTACTGTATATTTAAAGGATGTTAACTCCAATCTATTTAGGGTTCCCTTCCCAATCTAGATTTCAACCAAACTTGGTACACATATGACTTACTCTCTGGAAACAAATACTGTGGGTTTAAGACACCCCTAACACCCCTTAAGGGGGGGATGCCCATCCATGTGTGTGTGTTCCAGCATAACTCCAGAATGCTTAGGCCACTGAAATGAAAAGGATTGAATTATATCTATAGTGTCAAGTCACACTACCTTTGACAGTGATAGTGTGCATTTTGGATTCAAGTTCTGTTAAGATACAGCCTGTTGTGCCTTAAAATGGCTTATACTGTACAGGTTATCAGCTAGTACTAAGTAAGTATTTCTCATGAAAAACAGACAATATTTCAAATAGAAATATGACTGGCAAGGTAACTGTGAGGCTGAATGAAGAACCTCACTTCTCTGCTTCCTTGTTTCCTCAGACTGTGCCAGGGCTTTGGAAGTTGCCAGCTTCAACGCTTCCTCCTGCTGGCATGAACAGAATATTCTGGGGGACCATCACGCTTGGGCTGCTGAGCAAGCAGCATTGGCTACTGATGGTTCTTCTTGGGCAGCAGATCACAGCTCTGCAAATGAGTGGCTAGAAATAGATTTGGGTGGAAAGAGGAACATCACAGGTCAGTAAGTATCACCAGCCTTTTCCTTTGTCTAAAACACGCACGTCCAACCTTGGCAGGTTTACGATTTGTGGACTTCGACATGGCTGGCTTGGGAATTCTGGGAGTTGAAGTCCACAACTCTTAACGTGGCCAAGATTGGGCGCTCTTGATTTAAATCAAATCATATTCTGGGTCTGGGACACAGATCTGACTGCCTCCTCCATTTTTTGTCCATTTTTGGCCTCTACCCTTTCATTCTCTCGGCCTTGCTTTTTCCAGCCCTCCTCCCTTTCCGCCTACTCCATCCTGTTCCGTATGAAAGATGGGTGGACTGAACGAGCCTCCTATCGCCTGGCAAATCCACCCTTTGTTTCGAGATGCCTGAGGCCGCTTGAGGCTTTGCGTGGCCACCCTATAATGGAGTTTGTTTGGCAAAGAAAATGGAGGCATTGTAAGACCGAGGGGCTGGAGGCCGAGTGGAATGCAAGATGGGAGAAGGAAGGTTAACGAATCTCTCTCTCAATTGGTGTTGCGTGGAGCAAGGAGGCAGCATCGGACATTCCAGCTGACCAACCTGAAAATGTTCTCCTGAACATCTCTTCTATTTTTTTCCCATCTGACCACAGTCCTTCAGTTAAATAGGAAAGAAACTGCTTTGGGGTTTTTTTTCCCTAAAGGAGAAAAAATGTTAGAGAAATTCTTATGGCTGAGCGGTTGGCTTTGGTACTAATTGCTATTACAACAAGGTGATGGAGTACTCAGTCTTTCACAGCAGTCTTATCTCTCCCGATGTCTGCAAACTCCCTGGCTTCTCTATTGCTACTAAATGTAAAGGAAAGACATAAGGAGGAGCAGCCAGGGAGTCTGTTGTAATATGTTCACTTCCTCCTGTCCAGTCATAGCTGGACAGTTGAATATTGTTCCATCATAAACATTGTGCCTATAGTTTAGTTCAGGGGTCGGCAACCTTAAACTCTCAAAGAGCCACAAAGGTCCTAACCGGAAGCCCCCAGTTCCATTCTGGAGCCAACTGGAAGTCCGGTTTCCCCACCATAGAGTCCCCTCCTAGTGCAGCATCCTTTTATCAACTGGAAGTTTGGTTTCCCCACCATAGAGTCTCCTCCTAGTGCAGTGTCCTTTTATCGACTGGAAGTCTGGTTTCCCCACCATAGAGTCTCCTCCTAGCACGGCATCCTTTCTCCTCTTCCTGACCTAACTGAAAGGGAGCCACAGCAGAGGGATGAAAGAGCCGCATGTGGCTCCAGAGCCGCGACCTGCTGACCCTTGGCTTAGGTACAAATTTTAACCACCTCTATTCTAGGAATTATCACCAAGGGGTCTTCCCCTAAATACAACTACTACGTCAAATCCTACCAGGTTCAGTTCAGCAGAGATGGCAAGAACTGGAAGATCTACAAATCCAGCAGCACCAAAGAGGAAAAGGTGAGGTGGATTAAAATGAGCGACTGCGTTTACTAAGGCTGGAAAATATTGATTACCACTATTGGCTATTGAAATCGGTTGCCTTCATTTGTGAGATTATTGAGTCTGTCATTTTTTACTTCTATAACTGTCTGGTTTAGTACAGCAACCAAGCAGGGAAGGAACCAACTTCAACAGATAGTTAGGACTGCAGAAAAAGCTATTGCAACCAATCTGCCTTTCAGGTTGTTGTTAGTTGCGAAGTCATGTCCGACCCATCGTGACCCCCATGGACAACACTCCTCCAGGCCTTCCTGTCAGTGGTGGGATTCGAATCCCTAGCGCCGCATAACTGAGTGAGCTCCCGTTATTTGTCCCAGCTTCTGCCAACCTAGCAGTTCGAAAGCACGTAAAAAATGCAAGTAGAAAAATAGGGATCACCTTTGGTGGGAAGGTAAACAGTGTTCTGTGCGCCTTTGGCGTTTAGTCATGCCGGCCACATGACCAAGGAGATATTGACGGACAGTGTTGGCATTTCATCTTTGAAACGGAGATGAGCACTGCCCCCTAGAGTCAGGAACGACTAGCACATATGTGCGAGGGGAACCCTTACCTTTAGTTTAACACATATGGAGTACAAAGGCAAGGGTGGCTGTTGTGGCTTGGCAGCTTTGGAGCTGCTATCAGACTCTGACAGTGAGGGGCCCTATGAGCCAGCCCTGGAGGATGCGGAGGACCTTGGACAGGGTTCTGACTCCGAGCAGGGCGCAGAGAGACTAGTTGGTCCCCAGGTAATGACTGAGCCTTGGATGAGTGGGGAGGAGACAAGAGAGGCTGACACAGAAACCTCCTGTGAGTTGTTTCGGGATGCATGCAGGAGAAGGGCTGACCGACGTAAGGAACAATTGAGGACTCACAGGAGATGATAACGAGCAGCGGTGGCTCGTTAGGATCTCCTCCTGCTGATAAAAGGGTTCCACCACAAAACCGCGTTCGACGAAACCGCGCTCGACGAAACTGCGTAGCTGACGTCATCAACAGGGCGACAACAGCGCGGAGACAGAAGCACGCTGTAAACGCTAAACCTAAAATTAACCCCTAAATCTAAACCTAACCCCCCTAAACCTAAGCCTAACCCTAAACCTAACCCTAAACCTAACCCTTAACCTAACCCTAAACCTAACCCTTAACCTAACCCTAAACCTAACCCTTAACCTAACCCTAAACCTAACCCTAACCCTTAACCTAACCCTAAACCTAACCATAAAGCTAACCCTAAACCTAACCCTTACCTTAAGTTGAATCGGCTTGCTTTCAAAGCGCTATTTAAAGCGCCCTTCTTTCTCCGCGCTCGCTGTTGTCGCCCTGTTGATGACGTCAGCGACGTGGTTTAATCGGGCACGGCTTAGTCGAGCGCGGTTTTGTCGTGCCACGGATAAAAGAGACTGCTGGTGGCACGCCCTGGTTGCAGAAGTCAACGTTCCCCATTTGCGTGCAAACATCGAGAAAAGCCCACTTGGACAAGTGACTTGATTTTATATAATCCTGTTTTGTAGCAGTTTATGAGTTATAGGACTTTTGCCAGAGCAATTATCTGTGTTTATTTTGGGCTCGCAGCCAGCAAGAGCCGGGACTGATAAAAAACATTCCTTTGAACATTCTGTTTGGCTTTCGTTTCTGAATGGACAAGGTGGGGGTCAGAACAGGTGGCTATGCTAGACTACGACTCATTTGAACAGTTACGGTGTTGCTTTTTCTGCTATTCCTTTCCTCCCCTGAAACGTTCCCAGATCTTCCAAGGCAACAGTGACAACTACCAGGAAGTCTCCAATGCCTTTATCCCACCCATCCTGGCCCGTTACCTTCGCGTGGTACCCCAGAGCTGGAACCAGAGAGCCGCTCTGAAGGTAGAGGTGCTGGGATGCCAAGCCCTTCGCCAGAAATACATGGAGACAGAAGGTAGAGAGTTCAAATAATATCTGGAGGGTTGTAACTTCCCCGTCCTTGTTCTGAAATGGAGGCGATTGGTAGCATTAGCAGCCGATACCTGTGATGCGGTGCAGTAAAAGACGTGCCTGAAATTATTCTCTTTGCAGGCCAGGATAACCCAAAAGTGTACCTTGGTGTGACCAGCACCCCAACCGCTTTCACAACGATCCCAGGAATAGTGATCAATCCAGATAAAACAGGTAAGGCTTCTTGTTGTTCATAATGCCAAGGAACATTTAGCCAAACATTCAGGTAGCAAAGGGTAGGAAAGAATTAACTGTTTGCAAAAAAAAACCCAAACAAACTAGAGATAATAAACAAACTCAGAGAAAACTCAAAAACAAACAAACTCAGAAAGCTCAAACTGCCCAAAGAGCTGCTGATTCTGTTCTACAGAGGATTTATGGAGTCTGTCATCTGCACCTCTATAACAGTCTGGTTTGGTTCTGCAACTCAACAAGAGGATAATTAGAACTGCAGAAAAAACAATTACTACCGACCTGCCTTGCATTGAGGACCTGTATACTGCATGAGTCAAAAAGAGGGCTGTGAAAATATCTACAGACCCCTCACATCCTGGACATAAATTGTTTCAACTCCTACACTCAAAACGATGCTATAGAGCACTGCACACCAAGACAACTAGATACAAGAACAGTTTTTTCCCAAATGCCATCACTCTGCTAAACAAATAATTCCCTCGCCACTGTCAAACTATTCACTAAGTCTGCATTTCTATTACTATTACCCTTCTCATCAAGAGTTGAGAGCATATGCACCAAAGACAAATTCCCTGTGTGTCCAATCACACTTGGCCAATAAAGAATTAATTCTATCTATCTATCTATCTATCTATCTATCTATCTATCTATCTATCTATCTATCTATCTATCTATCTATCTATCTATCTATCTATCTATCTACCTACCTACCTACCTACCTACCTACCTACCTACCTACCTACCTACCTACCTACATACCTACATACCTACATACCTACATACCTACATACCAGGGGTGGGTTTCTCGCCCCGTTCCAACCGGTTCGGTTGGAACGGGGCCGGCAGCGTCCTCGTGCACGCGCGCAGTGCACGCATGCGTACTAACGTCTGTGCGATGCTCCAGCTGCTCCTGGAGGATCGCGCAGGCGCTGTATGCATCCTGCTCATGCGTGGAAGCGCAGAATTCGTCAAAACCGGGTAAGGAGCGCGGGCGGGCGGGTGGGCCCTTCGCCGTTCCCGGAAGTTACTTACTTCCGGGTTCGCCGACCAACCGGTTCGCGGGGACCGCCACGAACTGGTTGAAACCCACCCCTGCTACATACCTACATACCTATATACCTACATACCTACATACCTACTTACCTACATACCTACATACCTACATACCTACATACCTACATACCTACATACCTACATACCTACATACCTACATACCTACATACCTACATACCTACATACCTACATACCTACATACCTACATACCTACATACCAGGGGTGGGTTTCTCGCCCCGTTCCAACCGGTTCGGTTGGAACGGGGCCGGCAGCGTCCTCGTGCACGCGCGCAGTGCACGCATGCGTACTAACGTCTGTGCGATGCTCCAGCTGCTCCTGGAGGATCGCGCAGGCGCTGTATGCATCCTGCTCATGCGTGGAAGCGCAGAATTCGTCAAAACCGGGTAAGGAGCGCGGGCGGGCGGGTGGGCCCTTCGCCGTTCCCGGAAGTTACTTACTTCCGGGTTCGCCGACCAACCGGTTCGCGGGGACCGCCACGAACTGGTTGAAACCCACCCCTGCTACATACCTACATACCTATATACCTACATACCTACATACCTACTTACCTACTTACCTACATACCTACATACCTACATACCTACCTACCACCCAGGGAACCACAAAAGCTGTGATCCTGTCCACCCATCAGATTAAGAATGGATTTATATTTTGCACTGAAATGGTTGACTTGGTCAGGGACTTAAATAAAAAAAAAGTAAACTAAGAAACATATTAACAGCATTTAAAAGGTGCCACAGACCAAAATAACTAACTATAGTTTATGACTTTGCTTATCAGTCAAAATGTGAATCATTCAATAAACTAGTGTTAAGTAAAATATGATTTACACTAGACTAGAGCATGGATTCCAATTTTTTGCCTCGTCTGGGATTGATTGACAAGGAATCGTCTTGGGCCACATATAAATTGTATAATTTTATATTACAAAATCACATAATAAGGTTAACTGTTTGCGATCTTGTGAAGCTGCATTACTAGCTGTCTAGGGTCACAGATTGACTATGTCTGATTTAGGGTGTAAACAGGGTCTAGATCATAGCAATTGAAACAAATCATTTCTCTAGGTGTAATGTGCGTGAAACATCCTGTGATTTATTCAATGAATGGGTTCCCATGATTCTGTCACATCATCCTTTGCCTTCACATGATGGCTAGTAACAACAGCACTTAGACTTATATACCACTTCATAGCCTAGTGAGCTCTGAACTGCAAGCTCCATGATTTGTTCAATCCTGTAGAAGATAACCAGGACGAGCCTGAAAGGGGGAGGGAGGTGTCAAGCATGTCATCAGTTTGGAATCCCTACACGCCCACAAAAGACCTCATTCCAGCCCATCTTGAATTCCATTGACTCTTTACCTACTGCCAATTTGAAGTTCAGTTTCTGGTTAAGAGATACCATGGAATAAACCGGTACTCATTTGAACCACCTTGATTCCTGATTTCTTGAGCCTGGCAAACACTAGAACAGTGAAGGTGAACCTTTTTCACCTCTGGGTGCCACAAACACGTGCATGCACCCTATCGCACGCACTCGAGTGGCCACCCACATAACTTCATGCCCCCCTCACCTCCGTGGACCATGCATTTTTGCGCAAGGCTTCCCTGCCACTCCCTACTCTGGCTGCTTCCCCTTGGCTAACACCCAGTGAGGAGAGAACTTGCTCTGCCACAAATGGGCAGAGACCGGGGTGGGGGGATGCTCAAGTGTGCTCCTGCGTCAAAAAACCTTCCCTTATCATTCTCCTGTGTAAAGATTGGTCCCTTTTTACTCGGGCAGGTGTGAGTCCGGTTGCTAAATCTACCCCCATCAAAGAGGATCCTGGGCACTACAGTCAATAGACAAATGAGGAAGGGAGTTGCCTGCACGGGGGGGGGGAGGGGAAGACTAGTGGCAAGGAAAGAAAAAGAGGGGCTTCTTTCCCTTTTGCTGGCTGCTCTGTTTCCTCCCTCCTGCACAGGGAGGGGAGAGAAGCAGCAGCTTCGATTCCAGTGATCAGGCAGGCTTCCCTTTAATACCACGGGGAAGGGGGGAAACAGAGCAGCCAGCGAAAGGGAAAAAGAAGCCTCTTTTCTTCTTTCTTTGCTGCTTGTCTTTCCCCATGCAGGCAGTTCTCTCCTCATTTCCGGTTTGCGTTGGGCTGTTTTTTGCCCTTTGGAAGCTTCAGGGAATCCTCTAGAGCAGTGTTTCTCAACCTTGACAACTTGAAGATGTCTGGACTTCAACTCCCAGAATTCCCCAGCCAGCATTCGCTGGCTGGGGAATTCTGGGAGTTGAAGTCCAGACATCTTCAAGTTGCCAAGGTTGAGAAACACTGCTCTAGAGAGCGGAAAAACTGCTAGGGTTAGGCTAGAAGCATCCTCTGGTGATTTAATCCCTCTTTCTGCAGGTCCTCCATTACTGGCCATGCTCCTAGCTGGAGGTTCACTCTTGATTGCTGGAACTGTCTTCCTGATGGTCTTTCTCTGTTATAAGAAGAGGTGAGTCTCCTGCTCCTTCCTGGCCTCCCGTTATCCCTGGGGCTTCTCTGAACTCATCCCCAACAGAGATCCGACTGCTGCAGTCATGGATCTGTACATCATGTGAAGCTCAAAACCAGCAAGTCCCATTCAGTTATTTTTTTTATTATTTTATTATTATTATTCTTAGAAATAACTCCAACCAGCATGGCTGGGGAATTCTGGGAGTTGAAGTTCACATGACTTAAAGTTGCCAAAGTTGAGAAACACTGGTGGAGAGGCCTTCTAATCCAGTGTTTCCCAACCTTGGCAACTTGAAGATGTCTGGACTTCAAGTCCCAGAATTCCCCAGCCAGCGAATGCTGGCTGGGGAATTCTGGGAGTTGAAGTCCAGACATCTTCAAGTTGCCAAGGTTGGGAAACACTGCTCTAATCCACTGTGCCCTTTTCAATCCAACTGTTTACTCATCCCTTCTTCTCTTTGGCAGGAAGGCACCAACCCAGAACGATGGAAGCTTTATAAAAGGTAAAGTACCGTACAATGCAGAGCAATAAAATACAACGGTAAAAGGTTTGTCCTGTTTGGGGTTACCAATAAAGGAGAATATCTGTAGCTCAGGGTTGAAATGAGGGGTCCTTGGTGCTCTCTAAACTTGTTTGTTTTCTTGTAGCTGTTTCACTACCCAAACTAGGTAACATCATCAGTGCTAGAAGAGGTGCTGTTTGCTATCAGTTTATTTCCTGGTGGCTTGCCTGTCAGTTTTGGTGTGGTTTAAGACACAGGTGTCAAACTGGATTTCTTTGAGGGCTGGTTCAGCATTGCAGTTCTCCTCCATGGGCCAGCCGGGATGGGGGTGATGGGAGACAGCCTAGATGTCCTCCTGCAGCACTTCGCCCCATGCCCTGTTTTGGCTGGCAAAGTGCTACAGGAGGCCGTCCAGGCCAAAAATGGGGTGTGGAGGGGTCACCTTCCCCCCCATACCCCATTTTGGCTATCAGAGGCACCGCAGGCCAGTCCTTTGCTATTTCCAGGCCAACCCTGCGGGCCAGATCTAAGCATCCTGTGGACCGGATCTGGCCCATGGGTCTTGAGTTTGACACCCCTGCTCTAAGAGATTCTTTGGTTGAGCTGTTTATTGATGGCTCTTTGGCAGTTTCAGTTCTGACCGAGGCTTCCCAAGAGCATGAAGCAAACTCCTTGTCCTGACAAAACTCCCTTTTATTAATTGACTGTGAATTCTGCTCATTCACATCCAGCAAAGTCTTTCAAGGGAGGATTTACAGTCACAGACCTTATCTGGCTTGGAGAGCTGCCAGGCCGATGTCTGCAAACCTTGGCAGGAGTCTCACAGAACCAATTAAGTGAACTAATTGTCTCCTGCAAACTCCATTCCCCTTTCACTCCTCTTTTATTTCCTCTGGGAGGGGCCATTCATCGTCCACCTGTGGCCTTATTGCCAAGTCAGCCCCTGTTCTTTAGCTGTTCACCTTCATCTGGCAACTCTGCCCATGCACACACTGGGAACAGGCTCCAGCTGTTTGTCTGCCTCACTGATGTCTGACTCTGAAGGCAACTGATAACTGGCATACGGCTCTGGCCCCCTCTCTGCCTCTGACACAGAGCCCTTATCAGAGCCTTCCTCAGACTCCAGGACTGGCCCATGTTCCTCCCCAACCTCCTCACTGTCTGAATCTGCTACCAGTTCCGCTGGCGGGCCACAACACTTTCTTGATTGAGGTATTGCTTATTTGATTGTTGGTCTGAAGTTAACTTCGATTGGGGTTAATGAGCAGATCCTACCAACAAAAACCAAAGGGAAACCTTTTTACACATCAGTTGGGTCTTTTGCCTTTTGCATGATGGTCGAAATTGCTGTTTGCGTTTCAGCACAAGACGTCGTGGCTTTTTTATGAATGTGTCAGGATTTATGGGAGGGATGCTGATCATTGTGTGTTGCTGCTTTATTGATTTACAGAGATGAGGGCTTTGTTTTCGTCTTGCATCCACATGCAACTTTGGGACGGACAGCATGTGAAAATGCAGGACATCATGTCCTCGATAAAAGGAGGACAGCTTCCTCCCAGCCGGTGCCAACTTTCCCATTTATTTTTCTTTCTTTTTTGCAGCCTCCTGGTTTTATTCTGCTCTTTTTTTTTTGCAACGGCTGTATTTGAGAGGAGCGGCTTGCATGCTGCAAGTGGATAAACACTCCCGAATATCTTTCTCTAAATTGCTCTTTAATTTGCTCTATGGGGACTGATATTCAAAGCACTAAAAGGTGGAGTTGCAAATTAGGGGGACAAGGAGGGAGTTCGTAAAGTTTGCTTTGCTGTGTCACTTCCATCCAGTTTGGATGTAATTAGCTGTAATTCAAAGGTTTTCAACCTTTTTCTGGCTGCAGAGTTAAATTGTTTCTAAACCCAGGTTTGTCCATCTTTTTGATTTGCCCGGAGCTGCATTGAGTGAAGAGGAACTTTGGAGTTATCTAAATAAATAAATAAATCTTATTTAAATTAATAAATAAACTGCCTTGGGCTGCCTGTAAAATATATAATATAGTTAGTTGATGTACAAAAATAACAGACTGACTCTATTTTGGAATATTTTTTGTTATCTATAAATCTATAGATTTATATTACTGGCTTTCTCGGGGTTGTTTGCAGCCTGTGGCTGATGGAATCAGACGTGCATGTTTTAATCTGTTAGCTTTAAAAAAAAAATCTCCCCCAAACTCCAGACAAAGAGGCAAAATTTTAGGGATAGAAAATTGGATGTGTTCTGGTAAACTCTGCTCTAATTGCATTTCCTTGTTTTGAAGTCAGATTCTGACTCACCCTTTCCCCCCCTTCTTACGCTGAAATTAATTCATCTGCACACTGCAATTCATAGCATATATTCACAGTGCCAGCTATGAGTTCTTGTAGGTTACAGGTACTCTTGATGTAGGACTGTCCGTTTAGTGACCAATCACAATTATGAATGAATGGACTTATAACCAAAAATTGCACATCCTCCTGTGGTCATATGTTCAAAATTTGAATGCTTGGCAGCTTGCCTATACTTACGACTGCAGGGGGAGCTGCAACTCCCACCACCCAGGTATCTGGGCTGCGGTGGCACAGTGGTTAGAGTGCAGTACTGCAGGCTACTTCTGCTGACTGCTGGCTGCCTGCAATTTGGCAGTTTGAATCCCACCGGGCTCAGGGTTGACTCAGCCTTCCATCCTTCCGAGGTGGGTAAAATGAGGACCCAGATTGTTGGGGGCAAGAGGCGGACTCTGTAAATCGCTTAGAGAGGGCTGTAAAGCTCTATGAAGCAGTATATAAGTCTAAGTGCTATTGCTCTCTCTCCCTATCCCATATATGCCTCTGGGGCCCATCACCCAGTCTTGCTCAAAGCTTTAGCAACATGCTGCAAACAGTGGAGGGGAAGCTCGGTCCTAAAAGACTTAAGTCAGATTTACTTTTCCTTCCCTTCTTTGATATTTCTGAAAATACTGAGGCTTTATAAGGCTGCCATCACCTTCCTCTCTCTGTGTAACATACACAACACTGCTTTGGATAAACGAAGATCTGTATATGGAAGATGAATTTATAAATACCAGATGAGATGAATGGTGGAGTGCAAGTCTTACAGAAAAAAATGTCTCTGTCCATCCAACCAGCCTGCTTTTTCTCCAAATGTAATTTTAATTTGGTTTTTAAAAAAAACACTTCAATGGCAATATGCCCATCGGCTTCTAGCTTCTGCTTATTCGTCTAGTTGACCCTGCAATTCCATTTTAGGTTACCTGATAGCAGAAGCCAGCCAGGTATGTTCCAGGGGGAACCTGCAACTGTCTGCCTCTGAAATTGCCTCCTTTCCTGGGCCAGCAACGCCGGTAGATCTTATAGGCACTCAGTCACCAGGTAAGTTGCTTTGTCCTAAGGCCACCTAAGAGATCATGTATCCTCTTCTCCTGCCCTTAATATTGGAAGGCGTAGAATTGTAGCAAAATCCCATACATGTTCAGGAGGATCTATACAGGGGTGGGCTGCTACAGGTTCACCCAGGTTCAGGAGAACCCATAGCTAACATTATCCCAGCCGGCTCACTTACCAACTGCCTTCCTTAAAAACAGAAAAATTGGGCTTTATTGTGGTCGTAAGCCAAGGAATTGAATTGAATTGAATTTGAATTTACTTTATTTGTATGCCGCCCTTTTCCCTGAAAGGGACTCAGGGCGGCTCACAGTTCAAGGGAGGGGAAAACAAACAAAATTACAAAATATAAAGACATACACAGTTAAAAAAACACAACAATCATACCATTTGGAGTGGGGCTACAAGTCTTTAGCCCCAGGCCTGTCGGAACAGCCAGGTCTTAAGGGCTATGCGGAAGACCTGGAGGGTGGAGAGGGTACGAATCTCCACGGGGAGTTCGTTCCACAGGGTCGGAGCAGCCACAGAGAAGGCCCTCCTCCGGGTAGTCGCCAGTCGACACTGGCCGGCTGATGGAATTCGGAGGAGGCCTAGTCTGTGGGATCTTATTGGTCTAGTGGAGGTAATTGGCAGTAGGCGGTCTCTCAAGGAATACCAGTAGCGCAGAATGAGTGCTGCAATTTTTTTTCTACCATGCTTGGGGGTGGTGGTTAGGGGGGCGTATTGTCTTCTGCCTTTGCCTGCAGTGGAAGATGTTGCTTTATGGCTGATATTGAAATAACACTCAACTTTTGATCCAGTCTGTTTTGATCTAAGGAATGTGTATGCTTCTTTGCTTTAAAGCACAAGGCTCTCCAAACTTGGCAACTTTAAGCCTGGCAGACTTCAACTCCCAGAACTCCCCAGCCAGCTGATTAGGGAAATCTGGGAGTTGAAATCCGCCAGGCTTAAAGTTGCCAAGTTTGGAGACACCCTCACACATTAGCACATCCAGCAAACAGCCCATGTGCATCTGATTAAAGCGGAAGAATCCATATGTTAGTCAAGCCAGAACTGTCACTCAGAGGACATTCAGGGCGTTCCAGAGTCATGTCTCCATCATCCTACAGCAACGGTCACCAACCGATGGTCCATGAACCACTGGTGGTCCGCAATAAAATGTTGGTGGTCTGCAGAAAAATTATTTGCATTTTTAATATTGCATTAAATCAGGGGTCCTCAAACTACGGCCCCTGGCATGGATGCATGCAACGAACACCTGTATTGCAGCAGAGAGTCTCCCCATTCGGGGTCTTTTTGTGCGGGTTGGAAGGGGGCAGAAATTCCGACATGGGATCTGCTTCAGGCTCCTGGTGTGGGGCTTTGGGCAAAGGCTGGAGGGAAGCACCGCTGGTGGCAAAGAACTGGAGGGCCTTGCTCAGTGAGACTCCATCATGGCCTGGACCTGGCTGACCATCTCAGCCCGCTGAGCCTCCAGGCGCCGGTACCTGGCCTTGCACTCCCGCAGATTTTCCCTATGCTTGGAAAGCTTTTGCTCGTAGTCCTCAGTGAGGTGCTTCTGTTGAGCCTCCTTCTCGGTCAGATCCAATTTGAACTGAGCTGTTTTGCCAACTCTTTCTGCTGCTTAGCTCCCACAACTGCTTCCTGTTGGGGCCCTAAGGAGCCCGGGCGGGCAGGGGAGGAGGGGCTGGGAGGGGAGTAGCGAGTAGCAGCTGGCGAGGCGCCCCTCAACATGAGTGACATCAGGTTGGTCACACCCACCCAGTCACATGACCACCTAGCCACACCCACCCAGCCAATCATTAGGCAGATCATATTAGTGGTCCAAAGGATTTAAAATTATGAATTTAGTGGTCCCTGAGGTCCAAAAGGTTAGTGACCCCTGACCTACAGGGATGTCTCCTCCTTCCCTCACCCTCTCCTCCTCCTCCTCCTCCTTTGCAGAATATGCTGAGCCAGACCTGGTCCAAATCAGCCCTGGCTGCCAGGCGGCCCCATCCACCTTCAAGCCAGCCATGGACGAAGGTTACACGCTCCCTCTGGTGGTGAATCCTTACGATGTTCCTGGCAAGCAGCATGAGTACACAGAGCCTTTGCCCCTGGAACCGGAGTACGCCACCCCATTTGTGGAGCAGCCGGCAGAAGTGGGAAGAGGCCCCTGCAGGACGAACCTCGGTGTCCAAATGCTCCCTTTCTCCGAAAGTCTGGGGGGCTGCCTAGCTCCACCGGGGCCCCAAAAATCTTCTCTGCAGTATGACTTCCCAAGTCAGTGTCCAGCAGAGACGCCAGAGAGCCAAGCAAGTGACATGGGCCAGCAGGAAAGGTCTATCCGAACTGACTTTGGCTGCCTGCCTCCTCCGCCTCCTCCTCCTCCTCTTCCAAGCGAATGGACTCCGAAGCACGGAGATAAAGCCCGTACAGCCTCATTCCAGGGCCGCCATTTCCAACAGAGAAATCCTCCCTATGAACACGTCTACCACAAGCCCTTGTGAGTCCAGCAGGAAGGAAACCTTCCCACCAGGCTGCTGTGAGAAAGGAGGTCCCCTCTTGGAGGATCCAAAGCTGTACAAGCATGATCTATCACGTTAGCCCGGGGAAGCAGCCCGGGTTCGAATCCCAGAAGGGTACAGCTAGCTGACAAGAACAAAATGCCTTGAAATAGATCTATACTAAGGTAAAGGTTCCTCTTGCATGTATGTGCTAGTCATTCCTGACTCTAGGGGGTGGTGCTCATCTCCATTTCAAACCCGAAGAGCCAGCGGTGTCCGAAGACGTCTCCAGGGTCATGTTGCCGGCATGACTAAATGCCGAAGGGGCACGGAATGCTGTTACCTTCCCACCAAAGGTGGTCCCTATTTTTCTACTTGCATTTTTACATGCTTTTGAACTGCTAGGTTTGATTTGGCTTATTGGATTTATATGCCACCCTTCTCCTAAGGACTCAGAGCAGCGTACAACATTAAAAAAAACACATATTACAAAAGTTAAAAAAATTAGATAGAATATCCAAAAAAACAAACCCAATTAAGATTAACAATAACATTTAAAAAAAATCGATTAAAATTAACAATAATCAATAATTTATTTTGTTTTGTTCAGGCCAGGCTGGCTTGCTGGAAAAGCCAACTTTTTGGTTGGCAGAAGCTGAGACAAATAACAGGAGCTCACTCCGTTATGTGGCGCTAGGGATTCGAACCCCCAAGCTGCCAACCTTTCTCATTGACAAGCTCAGCATCTTAGCCACTGAGCCACCACGTCCCTAAGATCTATACTAGTCTCCCTTTATTTCTTTGTTGGTAAATATAAAAACTAACGCAAAAAATGCGAAAGCAGAAGCAGTATGGCCCGTCCCATATTTGGGTAAACCAGATTGCTCTGATTAAAAAAAACCACATCATCTATCACAATTCTTCCATGTTGTAGACAAAGCTCTGGCTAACCAATTGATGCCCAGTCCTTTTTTAAAACAAGGATGCTCCAGTACAGGGGCCTTCTTTCTATGGGGCAGCACGGTGGCTCAGAGGTTAAGACGCTGGGCTCGTTGGCTGGAAAGTCGGCGGCCCAGGTTCGAGACCCGAGCGTCATGCGACGGAGGGAGTTCCCATTCTCGCTCCAGTTCCTGCCAACCTAGAAGTTTGAAAGCATGCAAGTGTAAGTTGATAAATAGGTACCACTTCGGCGGGAAAGTAACAGTGCTCTGTGACATCATGCTGGCCACATGACTTGGGAAACATCTTTGGACAGCGCTGGCTGAATGGCCAGTGAAATAGAGATGAACATCGCCCCCCACTCTCTCTACAGTTGGCAATGACCAATAAAGCAAAACCTGCAGGAACTCTGATATCTTTACCTTCTTCCTATGAAATCTGCATTCAGCATCTTGATGTGCTCCTAGAAGTTTTGCAAAGAACAAAATGTCACCGTCTTCCCTTCCACATGCAAACACCTGCCAGTGAAGGGATTAAATCTTACTTTATTGAGGCTGATGATAAAATTGTATTTTCCAGTTAGACTGGTTTGGAGAACACAAGACAACCAGATAAAGGCACACACGTTTTCCTCCCCATATTTCTTGCTGCTACCTCCAAGGATTTTCCACCTGAGGACACTGCCTTACTCTACCTAACAACAGGGTCAGCTGATGCATCTACAAGTGACAATCCTTCATTTGATCCAAATGATACTTTCCCTGCCCAAGCTGGGGAACTTTCTAACTAAGGCTCAGGTTGTTAAATTCACCAGAATGACGAGTATTCTAACAATCCTTGCTTGCCTGCCCTGAAGTCCAAAAACAACAGTGGGGAATGGGGGGTGTAGAATTGCATTTATAATTTCCTTTGGCTGCATTGCAGATATAATTATTGTTAAGAACACATGTACAACATTTTATGAGATTCCCAGATGAAGGAAAAGAGCAAAACTTCATTCAGCAGAGCTCATTAAACTCACTATTTTTATCCCCTTGAAAAATATTTTGTAAACCAAATTTTAAAAATCTACTGCTCCCCCCCACCCCCACTCTCCCTTGCCATCTATTGCAACAAATCTGTTTTTAATTTTCGCTTCTGTTCAGAAATGAAAAATCAAAATGATTTTCCTGACTGCAGTAGATGTTTGCCTTGTGTTTGATACCCAAATGTAAATGCCCTCCAGGAGGTTGTTAATCCATGAGAGATTTCCCAAGGAAGAGGAGCTGCAAGCTAATGAGTTCACAACAAGGTTTTGTTGAAAGAAATATACTTCTGGGTTCAGTTCCAAATGGGAGAAAAGACACTGGATTCATGGAAGCTGCTTGGAAAGGTGGTTTATTGATAAACAGGATCACAATGCCTTGAAGATCTTGGGCGAAGGGGAAAAAGGATGCTGAGAGTGCCTGGGTTTTATGCCCTCTCTGGGCTTTTGAATTTGAGCTTGTATTCTGATTGTAGAATATAACTTTGAAGGTTGTCTTTTGAGTCCCAAGCTTGGTTGAGCCTTGCTGGGCGATGTAATCTTCCCAGCTGTCATGTGGTGATTCTGTTACTAGATGAGTAGATGACTAATCCTACCTTCCTTGGATCTTGGGTGAGGGCATTTGCCTATGAATAGACCTAGCTATCTCTTTATCTCTTAAGTGTGGACATCCGCTATTGAGAGCGGGGGCTATTAAGAGTGAGTCTGCTTCCTGCCTAAAATAAACATGTTTCTCCTTTTCTCGTCCAGGGAAATATAATATCCTGCCTTTTTAATATTTCCTAGAATATTTCATTTTTCTAGGAGAGAGGTGGGTGCTAACTTCCTACAGTTTATTAAAGGTAAAATAGTTACAGGAGTAAACACACCATGGTCCCTGAGCCAGACAATAGGTATGTATTTGGGGCCAAGGGCTGGTTTGTAAATCTTTTATAACCATGTGCAAAACAAGATATAAGAGAAACCAGCTTAGCAGTGAAATGCCCTTCCTATAAATACCTCAGTTTATTTGCAAAGAAATGCATCTTACTATGGTTTAGACCAGGGGTGTCAAACTCAAGGCCAGATCCCAGGGCTGGATCCGGCTCGTGGGGGTGCTTAGATCTGCCCCAGGAGGCTGCCCTAGAAACAGTGAAAAACCAGCCCACAGTGCCTCTGCCAGCGAAAACGGAGCTCGGGAGGGCCCTGTGCGGGCAGAGTCCTCGAGCCTCCACAGGCGTCCCTGACATGAGTGACGTCGAGCTGGCCATGCCCACCCTGGCCACACCTACCCCGGACCCCCAAGGTCAAACACAGCCATGCTGTGGCCCTCAAGGTTGACACCCCTGTTTTAGACTAAAGTTCAAGAAGTGGTTAAACGTCACATTAGGGTGTTTCAGTGTCTACATACTTACATGCATTTTTACAGTAGTGAAACATGTTTAGGGAGGGAGATTTTCTGGCCTCCTATATTATATACTAGCTGAATACCCGTGCTCCGCTACGAAACTATGTGATCGGGCTTGATAAATTGACATTTACAGCTTGAAAATCAATGAGTAGTTACAATTGGCCTCTCCTATCCCCTTCTCTCCCTCAGCCTTGCCCCACAGAATCCTCCCCTATCCTATCCTACCAGTGCTGGGATTCAGCCAGTTTGCACCTATTCGGGAGAACCAGTTGTTAACTTTCTAAGCAGTTCAGAGAACCGGATGTTGGAAGAAATCTCACTTTGGTATTTTTCCCATTTTACAGGGGTAATCCTGTAAGGAAGGCAAGTAGGAAACATTCTATTGTTGTTTCTAGCCTAATCTTTATTGCCCTGCTTACAGAAACTGCTTCTCCAGTTAACCATTATTACATTGTAACAGCTAAGCCCATTGACATGAATGTTATTGAGTTGGCCATGCCTACCTAGTCACATGACACACACCCCAAGGCCCACCTAGCAGCTGATCATTAGGGCAGAGAACCAGTTGTTAAAATTATTTGAATCCCACCACTGTATCCTATCTATCCTATCCTATCCTATCTCCTTCTCTTCCTCAGGCTCCTCTCCCAACTCCCAGCCAGCAGGCCGGATTACTCACACGCTGGCCATGTCCAGTTGGAACAGAGTTATTTTCAGGCTGGGAGGGGGAGTAGAGCATCTAACTCCTTAGCATCAGAGTGTGTTAATAATAATATAAGAAATACTAATGATCTGATGGTCATTTCCAAAACTCCTTTCTAAGCTAGAAGCCAAGGGGGACATGCGTGACACATTTTAAGTTTGTAGGCTTTACAATTCTGGAGATTTTGTGATGAGGCATGAGTGGTTTTCGCTTTTATATATAGAGATTCTCAAGGCAGGGTCAGGACCATTCAAATCTTGGGAGATATTTTGATTTATAGAACAGCATGCCTATAAATCAGTGTATTTCCAAGCACACCTTAAGTCCCATTAGATGTTACATAATGCATGTATAGTTTATGATTTTTTTCTTGCACATTTCACCCTGGGAAAGCACATGAAAACTTGTTTAGTCTGTTCTAAGACTTGACAATAAACTGACTCACTGTTGCACCTATCCTCATTACTTTCTGAAGTGCTTAGTTTGCTATATTTATTCTTGTGCCTCTTTAATAAAATAGAGTCTTTCTTATGCCCTTGGATTTATCAGCCTAATTAAATCCATTATCTTATGACAATTGAAATAATCCCTCCGGAGATTAAAGACATGATGGAATGAGAGTTATAAAAGTGAAAGCTGAATACTAAACTTCCTGAGGCCTCTTGTCAATTGTGATTCTAGTTAGATCAATTCTTTAATAGCAAATACAAAATAAAGCTTATTGATTTAATAAGAGTATATCACAACACAGGTTTCTCCCCCTTACATTGGGAAAGTTAATTGTTATGGTATTAAAATACCACTGTAAGAAACATTTTAACAATCACATTTCTTTGTAGTGTAATAATCTCTACTTAATAATCAACATAATGCACAATCTGCTCCATAATATAACTGGTTCTTTTGTTAGTTGCAAAGTCGTGTCCGACCCATTGCGCCCCCATGGACAATGTTCCTCCAGGCCTTCCTGTCCTCCACCATCCTCTGGAGTCCATTTAAACTCTGACTGCTTCAGTGGCTCAATCCAGTCATCTCATTCTCTGCCATCCCTTTCTTCTTTTGCCCTCAATCTTTTCCAGCACTAGGTTCTTCTCCAGTGACTCCTTCCTTCTCATTTAGGTGTAAATGAGTGTAAAAAGTATTTGAGTGTCATCTTCAGAATCTGGCCTTCTAAAGAGCAGTCAGGGTTGATCTCCTCTAGGACTGACCGGTGTGATCGCCTTGCAGTCCAAAGGGACTCACAGGTGTCTTCTTCAGCACTCGAGTTCATTCTTTGGTATAGCTGGTAGACATATTTAATTTAAAGAATGCTGCATCTTATCCTGAATAGTGTCTAAACTGCAAAAAATACTATGAAGACTTTTAATTTAAAAAAAATTGTTATCTGAAATGTCAAGCAAAATTCTCCCAATATTTTTTTGTAAGTTTTAACATTCATTAGAAACCCACATTATACATGCATCGTGTACCTTATCGTCATCATCTAGATAAATCCAAATATGAGGAAAATAGTTGCTGGAGTTATTTTGTATGCAGCAATGGTTGGAATAATTGGGGGGGAAATATGGGAAAACTGAGAAAACAATTAACAGATGAAAACAACATGGCCACAACTCTCCGGTGTGTGCTGATGTAACAGTCCTGATGAACTAAAATTTGGGACTCTTTTCTCATAGACTTTTCATTTAAAGGCTATTTTAGCAGTGACTCACAGATCACTCATTCCTGTTTACAACCATTCACTTACACTTCTAAAGTTTGGTGACACTTCTTGTTTGCACGAGTTTACAGCTTGGATACCATGACCCTAACAAATTGAACTGCAGATTGGTTTATGTGCCAGAATAATGCCCCTTTACAATTCTAGTCCCTACAATGGCATGTATTATGCTGGTACAGCAGATGTTTGAAACAATCAGCACATACACACACTTGCTAACAATGATTTAAAAAAAAAACAGAACTGTTCCAAAGGGTAAACTGTCCTGTAATTCTGTTGTGACATCAATATTTTTGCATCTTTTCTTTTTTTGAAGATATCATGTTGCAATTTTCTAAAACCATGTTACCATAGACAAAGATTAGTTTATGGAAGATGTTTTATAAACCAAAATAATTAAATATCTGCTGCTCCTCTTTGCTATTTCAAACCCATTACTCCCTTTTTACAACCCTGTAGTACTCATCTAGGGTGGAGTCGGGGCATTTACTGGCTGGGTGCCCTTCCTGACACCTAAATGGAAGTTCGCAGCAGATTTTTTTTTCTTTGCCCCCTAAATATCTGCCGCTACCAAGGATTGAACTCTCAACCTTCCAAGTAGGAGGCCAGCGTTTTCACCAGTAGGCCACAATGCTGCTTGTTATGAAAGGATAAAACATATACGTTTTCACAAGATAGATCTGTAATATAAAGCACATGGCATGATAGCTACATGAATGTTTGGGAAAAGGTCGGTTAATATCAAATATATAATTAAATCCCATTTTATTTATAAATAGTCTGTCATCTGCACCTCTGTAACTTGTCTGGCTTGGTTCTGCAATCCAGCAACACAGAGACAGACTTTCATTGAGAGCTGTGAAAATATTCACAGACCCCCTCACATCCTGGACATCAATTGTTTCAACTCCAACCCTCAAAACAACACTATAGAGCATTGCACATCAAGACAACTAGACACAAGGACAGTTTTTTCCAAATGCCATCAGTCTGCTAAACGAATAATTCCCTCACCACTGTCAAACTATTCACTAAGGCTGCATTATTATTACTATTAGTCTTCTCATTGTTCTTATCACCCATCTCCTATGACTGCAGGACTGTAACTTTCTTGCTTGTATCCTTACGATTTATATTGATATTGATGGTTTCCTGATTGCTTATTTGTACCCTATGACTGTCATTAAGTGTTGTATCTCATGATTCTTGATGAATGTATCTTTTCTTTTTATGTACTCTGAGAGCCTATGCACCAAAGACAAATTCCTTGTGTGTCCAATCACACTTGGCCAGTGAAGAATTCTATTCTATTCTATATATTTTAACATAATCTATTTGCATCTATCTTGTACAGGAAGTTCTTTGGCTGCCCCGCCAGTCTCTGAAAGTACTTGGGAGATCTGGTCTCCATTTTGTAGAAATGATTCCTGTATGGCTATCATATAAGTATGCCTATTATTAGAACGGTGCCAGGATTTGGAACTGAAGACAGGAAGATGCTTTGGAGACACAGAAGCACAAACAGCTGCATGATTTCAGGGTTAAGCTGCAGCCAGTTTAAAAAGCTGCAGACAGATCCTTCTGAATATTTCTGCTTTGACATTCAGAAATGTGGGTTAGCTTTTCAACTCAAAGCATTGCATAGCCTTACTATTTATAAGCATTTAATTTATAAGCATCCTATGGGACGTACATAATTTATAGTTTTCAGCTCCTGTTTAATTCCTGGGAATTCCTGGTAATAAAGTCAACACTTCTGGTTACTGCAATTCACCAACACCCACAGAAACAGGTGGCATAAATCATTGTTTTTAAGAAAAACTTCAAATGCATGGGTTTAGTGATGTTCACATGTTGAATTACTACATATTGCAGTAATTAACAAAGCATGCCATGTAATACTTTAAACAGATTGTCTTATTTCTCTCCAGTTCCTTAAAAATAAGATTTGCCTTATTCCCTGCCTTCCAGTGTTACACTGATAAATAATTTATACCGGGGGTCATCAAATTTTCGGACCCCTGGGATCACTAAATTCATAATTTTAAATCCCATGGACCACTAATATGATCTGCCTAAGGACCAGCTAGGTGGGCATGGCTAGGTGGTCCTGTGACTGGGTTGGCGTGGCCAACTCAATTTCACTCAGGTTGAGGGGTGCCTTGACAGCCTCTACTCGCCACTCCTCGCCTGCCCGCCCAGGCTCCTTAGGGCCCCAACAGAAAGCAGTTGTGGGAGCAAAGCAGCCATGATGAGAAAGAGTTGGCAAAACAGCTCAGTTCAGATTGGATCTGAACGAGAAGGAGGCTCAGCAGAAGCACTTCACTGAGAACTACGAGCATAGGCTTTCTAAGTAGAGGGAAGACCTGCGGGAGTGCAAGGCCAGGTACCGGCGCCTGGAGGCTCAGTGGGCTGGGATGATCAGCCAATTCCAGACCATGATTCAGTCCCACTGGAACGAGGCCCTCCGGCTCTTTGCCACTAGCAGCACTTCTCTCCAGCCTTCGCCCAAAGCCCCACACCAGGAGGCCGAAGCAGACCCCAAGTCAGAATTTCTGCCTCCCTCCGACCCACATAAAAGGACCCAGAAGTGGGAGACTCTCTGCAGCAACACAAACATTCATTGCACGTATCAGGCCCAGGGGCGTAGTTTGAGGACCCCTGATTTAGTGCAATATAAAAAATGCAAATAATTTTTCTGCAGACCACCAAAATTTTCCTGTGGACTTGGTGACGGCTGATTTATAGGACATCTAATTATCAGTCCAGAAACAAGCTGTAATGGTCATGTTAGCTTTTCTCCTACTTTTGTATTCATCAAATAAATAAAATAAAGTGCTGTTACAATTTGCTGGCCTTACCAATATCAGTGTACTCTATGCCAATTGCAGCCAAATATGAACTTGCAGACTAGAGAAGAATGTACAATATTATTTTGAAAAGCTATTGACAATGTGACTCACCAGTGTTTTGATATTTTAGTTTGATTAATCTTAGTCCGCAGCATCTTATTGCAACTTTTTTATTTAAAACAGAACTAACAAGACTTGCAAAAGAAACCTTTAGCAAAAAAGAATCAAGATACTCATGTTTTCAATAGCTTTATTTAGGATATGAAGTTGCCCCAAATGTTTTAAAGTGGCATAATTTAAATTGTAAACCATACATGTAAAATATTTAATACTGCAATAAAATTGTTACGTTTTGACTAAACAAGTTGTTGGAGAGTCAAACAGTGGTAGACAAAAGAAATGGCTTCTAGAGTTTATTGGTCCTTAGAAAATTTAGAAGCATTTAGAACAGGGATGGTGAAATGTTTTGGTGCCAAGTGCCCAAAGCGCTC
Source organism: Thamnophis sirtalis (assembly GCF_051295495.1). NCBI lineage: Eukaryota > Metazoa > Chordata > Lepidosauria > Squamata > Natricidae > Thamnophis > Thamnophis sirtalis. The sequence goes on along the minus strand of NW_028261393.1, from coordinate 15,724,949 downwards.
GCACCTCTCCCAACATGCAATGCAAGTGTCCCCCCCCCCACCGTCCATGCATGCACATCTTATGCACATGCAAGGCCCCCACCCATTTTTGGCTTCCAGGTTGGTGCAAGAGGCCTTACAGGCCCAAAATCATTTTTGGCTTCCAGTGGTGCAGGGGAGGGGCGCACATGAACGCACCCCCCCATGCAATGAGAGTGCCCCCCACGCATGCGTCCCCACTGCCCACACATGCGCAGCAGAGACCCGGAGACCAGCTGGCCAGCGGGAAGCGTGCGTGAATGTGCAGTGGAGCTGGGCTGGGGAGATGGCTGGCGTGCCCACAGAGAAGGCTCTCCATGCCACCTCTGGCTCATGTGACATAGGTTTGCCACCATGGATTTAGAAGTATTCAAAATAATGCCACTGTTATTGCCTGATGGAACGTTTCATTTTGCTCATGTTAATAATCAATTTAAGCTCAAATGTAAAAACTGAAAAGATTGCATGTTCCACTATCTGATCTGTTGGAAGGCAATTATTTTGTTTCAAAAGAATTAGTGCATAATGAACAATATCAGATCTATATAAATCAAAATACACTGACATAACAATTCTCAGCTCCTTCCTTCCTTCCTCTGAGGGGAGGGGGGAGAGACTGGCAGTGCTGTCAGGGACCATGCTGATGGTGGCTGTGGTTTTCCAATAATGGGAAGGTGGTCCCAGTGAAAGGGAAGCCTCGCAGACTGCAAGGGCAGGCTGGCAAGCTGGGCATGGAGGTGCTGGTGCGCGCGCAGAGCTGATCTACAATTTGCTGTGGCCATCCGGGCTGGGACATGGTTCGCCTTAGATCTGGCCCACGCAGCCAGCCTGGAGCCAGCGAGAGACCGCCTCACCGCCTTGGCTATGCCCCGTGAGCATGCACACAGGAAGCGGCAAGCACATGTGTCCTAGATGAAAGGGAAGCGCTCAGAACGCAGTCAGCCTGCAGGGCAAGACGGTCCCCAGGGAATGCCAGGCCCCAGGTGTGCTCTCCATATGCACCCAGAGGGCCGCCCATTGCTGGCTTCAGGTGGCCCTGCGGATCTAAGGCCAACTGCGTTCTGGCCCGGATGGCTGCCACCAGGTTGTAGATGCGCCGGGTTAGTTCTTCACTGTTTCCAGGGGTGGCTTCATGGGCGAGATCTAACCTTGCGTACAGGGGTGAAATTCAGCAGGTTCTGACAGGTTCTGGAAAACCGGTAGCGGAAAATTTGAGTAGTTCGGAGAATCGACAAATACCACTTCTTGCTGGCCCCAGAGTGGGGTGGGAATGGAGATTTTGCAGTATCCTTCTCCTGCCATGCCCACCAAGCCACGCCCACAGAACCAGCAGTAAAACAATTTGAATTTCACTACCGATTGCAGGCCACATTTAGCCCGCGCACCTCGAGTTCGACACCCCTGCTCTAGTATATTGTTATTACACAAAGGAAAATGATATTAATACTGACTTCTAACTAACTTCTAACTTCTGACTCACCCCTGCTCTAGTATATTGTTATTACACAAAGGAAAATGACATTAATACTGACTTCTAACACTGTTCAGGCGTTATTTAAACTGGAGGAGTTGGCTGATGTCATTCCAATGACTCTGGCTGCCTAAAGCATTCACTCATTTTATGTAAATGGTTTTGGAAGAAAGCTTCATTGGGAAAATAAAGACTTTACAGCCCTTACTGAGATGCAAACCAGTGTGATTACTCTTCTACAAGCCTTCCTACTCTTTGCACAAATGACTGAAGAGAAGAAGCCATTGTCATTAGAATGATGCCAGTCAAAAGAGAACATAGAGAGTATCCAAAATCATAGTCTTTAAGGTGGAAATATAAATATATAGATCAAAGCATTACAAAACTTCTTTAACACTCTTCTGAAGAATCAAAATATATTGGGATTGAATATAGTTAATCATCAACATATCAGTTTTAATGAGTGTTCCTTGTAACAAGTAGAATATTTTAGAGACAAACCTGACTATTCCTACTAAATGATTTGCTTGGTTTTGCTATACAAGGTTTCCAAAAAATGCTTATTTTGAGGGGGAAATTGTCAGCATTTCTTGCTGCAATCCATTTTCTTCAAGGTTACGTCTTTTTCGAGCCCGACTTGACTTCTGATTTCATGGATACATTTATGTCGTTTTCTTGACAGCAACAGAGAAGTGGTTCACCCTTGCCTTCGCGATCTTTTCTTGACTTCCTAGTTTAGTCTACAGTCTTGCTATTCCGTGGAGGTTCCCCATTGAAATAGAAATCAAGCAGGGGTGAAATTCAGCAGGTTCTGGAGAACTGGTAGCGGAAATTTTGAGTAGTTTGGAGAACCGGCAAATACCACCTCTGGCTGGCCCCAGGGTGGGGAGGAAATGGGGATTTTGCAGTATCCTCCCCCTACCTCGCCCACCAAATCACGTCTACAGAACCGGTAATTTAAAAAAATGAATTTCATCACTGAAATCAAGACAGATTCTCCTTAATTTCTGAACCTAGATAAAATGTCCTGTTTTGCCATCTGCATAGACAATTCATTTTGATAATTGAGCCATTTATTAGCACCACTTTCAATAGTAGAAAAAAGTATGCCACAACAATAATGCCATACCTAGGGTTAATATAGTAGTTACGCTGAAGACTATTTTGTTTCCCCAGGTGCAGGGATCCTCACCAAACAAGCCAAATTTAGAGAATAAGAATTGGCATAATACAAAAAATCTCTGAAACATCAAGCTGCAATAAAGTGCTAAAAAGTGTTAGGGTTCATTTGCTTCCACAAAGGGAATCCTTCTCTTTCATTTGATGTTGACCCGAGGCACTGAAATGCTATTCACAATGTCCTCGTACTGAGGAGGGGGATCCAAATGACATGCAGATTCATTTCTGGGTGTGCTACTTTCGCCAGCAACTTCCTCGTAGGATGGTGGCGGTTCACAGTGTGACATCTCGATTGGTAAGAAGCCCATAGGCCCCTCTGTGTGGCTCAGGTACACTGGGGAGCGCCCACTGCCTTCAAACATTTCTTCTTGGGGAGAATGAAGAACGCTGAATGACGGAAGGATAGGACTTCTCCCATCAGGAATGGCTCTGTCGTCTGTATCTTCCCTGCTTCTGCTCTGCATGTACATGGACTGCCGGTGTGCGGTTTTTTGGAACAGGCATCTCCATGTGACAAATATAATAAGGACCACCACCAAAAGGCCAATGACTAGAGGAAACGTTAGGTAAAATGGGTACCAGTTCTGTCCTGTGTTGCTCCCTCCATAGAGTCCATTGGTGTAGTCTTTCCAAAATTCTGCCTAAAAAAAGTGAACGATGGGTTATTATGATCCATTTTTACCTACTGGTACTACAATGATGGTTGTTTGTCATTAAGCTTTGATTTTTGTATTTAGTTTATTGCAGTATGTTTGAATGACAAGTGGACTAGAATCATTTGAAACAAAGAAAACAAGGCAGGACTAAGAAAAAATGAGTTCCTTTTTACAAATTACTGCATTTTTCAGAGTGTAAGATGTACTTCCCCCCCTCCTAAAAGAGGGTGAAAATTTGGGTGCGTCTTATACACCGAATGTAGCCAAAAACGCAAAGCACGGAGGAGGCAATGGTCTGTGGCAATCCCTGCAGCTGGAACAGATGATTGGGGGTATTCCGGGAGGCCGATCCACCCGCCAATCAGCTGCTCATGCTGAATCAGGCTGCAATAATGTGCTAAAGCTGACCTGCCTGTTCTCTATTTGCTACAAGGACGTGTCAGAGTTTGCAGCAGCAATCACATTGAGAGAGCGCACACAAGTAACTGATTCAGCAGGATTCAATAACTTCTCTTTCTATATAACACAACACATTAAGGAAATATACAATACCAAAAGCAGGTTTTCCAAAGTGGTAGTTCGGCAGAGGAAAGAAGTTTCACTTTCAGTTTTAGTTTCAGGTATCAGCACATCATGCAGCTTTAGTACGAACAAGCCATGCCCAGGTTCCTTGTTGTCTTCTTCCTTGGTTGCTCACACAGCAACTACAGTTTGTTTCCAAACATCCCCTCAACTCTCTCACATAATGACAGGACGCTAGCCAGATGAATACCATGGAAGCTGGTAGGCAAAGGCAGAATATGTTTTTTCTTACTTTCCTCCCCAAAAACTAAGGTGCGTCTTATACTCCGGTGCGTTTACAGCCCCAAAAATACGGTAATCTCTAAAAGGAGGAATTGAAATTTGGTATCTCAAATTTGGGACAAGTTGAACAAGTTCATCTTGTCCATGTTATAATAAAAATAGCTGAATAAAAATAGTCACATGATGAGATCTTGTAGGTCTGCTGAAAGATCATTCTGGAATGATTCAGCAAAAAGGAACTGACTCAGAGTAAGGATCATCTAGGTCCAAAATCTAAAATTTCATATTTATAGTTATTTTCTAGCCTCATTCTTTTAAGATAAGAACACAAAATATGCCATAGCTCTAATGTAGTATCATGTATTATACGAAAAAATGTTAGATAAATATGTGAAGAATGTTTTGTATTTTTTAGTAGGTAACTTACTGTCTTTTCATCATTTTCAAATGCTTCTCTTGCCTCTTCTTTATCACAGCGTTCTTCATAACATTCACGCTCAATGTTTCCTTTTTTAAGTTCTTCCAAAAGTCCATTCGCCCGTGGGTATCTTTTTAAGACAGAATTGGCCTTAGCCTCTACGAGGAATACTGCAGAAAACAAGGATTTACTAGTACTTACAAGATGAGAAATTTATGTTCAGGATAATAATATTCTGCACCATGAAGATGTACATTTGGCAGCAATATTAGTTCTGGCCAGCTCGACATCACTCATGTCAGGGGCAACTGTGCTGGCCAAATGCTAAGGGAGGACTTGGCAGACCCTCCCTCTCATTATGTTAAAATATGATTGCATCATTAAAACAATGATGCAATTCTCATCAGGTTGCATTGTCAGAATGGGGAAACTGATACATACATACATACATACATACATACATACACACACACACACACACACACACACACACACACACACACACACACACACACCACAGAAGTGACTACACCACCACCACCCCACATTTTGTAAATATTTAAGGATATCTTTTCATGGGACAACACTGAAGAAATGACACTTGGCTACAATGTAAAGTAGTGAGTATTCAGCTTGCATAACAGTGTAAATGTGCTGTCCCCTCAATTAATGCAACACACAGCCCTTAATGTCTAAACTGCTAGCAAGATATACTTAAATGTTTACAAAATGTGAGGGGGTGTACTCACTTCTGTGATATATTGTATGTGTGTACACACACACACACACACACACACACACACAAAAGTTGGGCAATGGACATGCAAAAAAAATATTTCACCCACAGAGTTAAAAAGGGACTTATACAGCGTTACACATTTTTCAAAGTGAATGGTAAGTTTTATTATGGCGCACAGATAGATAATATGCACTTACCACTATTCATGTTTAACACTTTTCTCTAGAAAGTGCTGAAAGGAAAAGAGAAACAACTTTTGTTAATGGAATAAAACAGTTTTAAATCAAGAAATATTAAGTGGTACAAATCGGATTACAGGTTTATCTCTTCCGATAATGCAGATCTTATCGTTCTATTTTTGAACATTTCATTTAATATGACTATCTACATAACATCATATTTTCATTTTAGAAATAAAAACAATCTATGCTATGCTTTTGTCAAGTCTGCTTCACTTCTGAAATGATTAATGATTTCCATTAAGCCCTTTAAGTAGTTCCTGGATAACAATTTTCTGGATAATCTTGTTTCAATTGCAGTTTTTTATTTCAAATGGATACCAACACCTTAGTTTAATAGATGAAGGATTGCTACTTATATAAGTTACTAAATAAATATATAAGAAGAACTCACTCTTTGAAGTTTCTGGCAAAAGACAAAAAGAAAATTTCCTCTTGATATTAAAAGAGGATACTGACATTTCTCAACAACTCAGAATCATAGCTGAAGAAGAGTAGCTTAAGAAAGAGGAAATATAAACCACACTTACCATTTCCTAACATAAACTGGGAATTCAGAAATTCAATATTTTGCTGGACCAGTTCAGCCAGATAGTAATAGTACAATGAAAATAAATGTCAAGAAACTATCTTAATTGAAACCTTATTGTATAGAGTTCACACCTGTCAGATTTCCCCACTCCAGGGGAAGATTTACTGCAAAATCCCCATTTCCTCCCGATCAGCTGGGACACAGGAGGCAGAGAATAGAACCGGCATTTACCGGTTCTCAGAAACTACTCAAAATTTCCACTACAGGTTCTCCAGAACTGGTCAGAACCTGCTGAATACCACCTCTGGCACACACTTGAAAGTAAATCAGGAAGACTCTAATTGTGGAGTCTGTCTGGCAAGAACAAAGAATGCTTGTCCACAGGAAATATGCATCTGTAAAGCTTGTAACAATTGTGGGTAGTTAGAAAGCTGATAAAAGTAACAAGTTTTAGGCAAGTTGCAGACCTCAGCTAAAAGTTAGGAATAGAGAAGGCCTGCAGCAAATGAAATGTGTGTTAGATAACTCCTGGGGCATTCATTAGCCAAGGCTTAGGAATAGGGACAGCTAAGGACCAATAGAACAAATTGTAGAATTATTACTAAAATGTTTAAATTGTTGGACCCTGTCATTTTATAACTGGCATGGCACATTCTCTCTGAGAATGACTAGTTCAAAGTCATCCAATAAGATTCAGTGTACAGTACATAAATTGTATATAGTGAGTATATGTGAAGAGAATAAAATATAATACTGAGAGTACAAGTTTAACTTTGATTTAACAATAGCCATTTTCTCATAATATGGAACTGATTGGATTTCCAAATTATTTCTAGGAATTTATTGTGTGTAAAACCACAATTGTTTTGCAACTGAAATGTAACACCTATTTTTAAAACTTTTTAAAAAGATTTCTTTTTTTAAAAGAAATTTATCTATATTGAGATTTAGAGACTGATCTCTATTGAGCAGGCTTAAATGCTCAAAATACAGAAAACATCCTAAAACCACATTACAAGATATATACCTCCCTCAAGTGTAATTATCTGTTGAATTTGATGTATAGAGAGATATTTTCTCTTACACATCGCCCATCTATTTTAGTCCTGTTTCACAGTACAAAACACAAATGCTTAAGCAACTTTAACATGTTTCTTGAATTTTAAAGAGAAACAAGTAAAGACACGCATGTCCTTTGATTCAAAGTACAGAATGTACATGGATACTGACATAAATCATAGCTTGTAAGAACTGCTGTCATTGATTACAAAAAAAAGAGGGCTGTGAAAATATTTACTGACCCCCTCACATTCTAGACATAAATTGTTTCTATCTTCAAACGATGCTATAGGGCACTGTACACCACAACAACTAGACGCAAGGACAGTTTTTTCCCCAAATGCCATCACTCTGCTAAACAACTAATCCACACAACACTGTCAAATTATCTACTAAGACTGTATTATTATTATTATTCTCTTCCTTCCTAGTACCTATCTCTTTCCACTTATGACTATAATCATGTTGCTTGTATCTTTAAAATGTATATTGTTTTGTTTCCCAGTATAATATGATTGGTTATTAGTAACCTATGACTATCACTAAGTGTTGTATTTTATTATTCTTGATGAATGTATTCTATTTTATTTTTCTTTATGTACACTGAGAGCATGTGCACCAAAGACAAATTCCTTGTTGTCCAATTACACTTGGCCAATGAAGAATTCTACTCTATTCTATTCTATTCTATTTCTATTCAATTCCATTTCTATTCCATTCCATTCAATACCAACACATTAACACATCTGAAAATTCTGAGACTGGTTTGAAGCATTTGATGTAGCCAGCAAAGATCTATTATTTCAGTAGTTTACAAAAAATGCAGCCTATTGTTAACAAACGCCACGAAGACCAACAACAATGAATAAAAAATAGCAATAATATAATAAAAAGTAATAAATAAAATATTTTATAATTTAATAATAATTTAATATTATTTAATAACAATAAAATAATAAAAAAGAACAATAACGCCACCTCCATGTATGAACTGGAACAAACAGTATGATAAATAAAAAACTAAAGTGAAACAGCTTTTCCCAGCAGAATATTTTTCTGTTGGACTGCTATTCCCCTCACTACCAACCAACACGGAAGCTGCGTGAAGAAACAAGAAGACACAATGGAGAGAATTTCCTGCTTAACTTGGCAGGGTTGGAAGGCAACGAAGTGAGCGATTAACAAGAGCAGAGAAATCAAGGGAAATTGTTTTTTTAAATGTCACTTCATCTGGATGAATGAAGTTCGCAGCTCAAGAGAACGGATAAAGCCTAGGCATTCCCCTACATTTCGCCGCGCCTGCTTGAAAATTAATCTTTGTATTAAGAATAATTTACAACTAGATCTATTGGCATGCACTTCCTGTCCCGAACGCTTTTCCAGATCCTCAAACTGCAGCTTCTCGCCACGGTTCGGCTTCCTAACATTGATTGAACTTATTGCCAAAAGAGGGCTGGATTTTCACAACCAGGTTAACCACTACTGTCCCTTGGCTCAGCGCGGCTAATCCAAGCCTTCCGAAAACTTTCTTACAGCCACTCCAAATCCGCCATGTAAGAACAATTGGTTTCCCCACAGATTGAAAGACGCTCGTTCCCTTTTTCATGCAGTCCCCCGCCGACTTAGGCGCCTGTTAAACCCAAACTCACCTTCTTTTTTTGCCTTTACAGACGGCTTCGGCACTTCAACTAGTCCTTTACAGCTCGAACCCTTTGGGAAAGCTGGCTCTGCGCAAGCGTCATTCCAAAAATTAACTCCACCCTGTAATTCCTAATGCTGGGGGAAGAAAGGAAAGCCAAGCTGTAAAAGTGTGGTGGATATGGGAGGAAAAGCTGTTAGAGAAGAGGCCATAGCCCCACCCCGTCTTATTCTGATAGGTTCAGGACAGTAACCCCTTCTTCTCCGTTCTCTCCATAGACTGTATGGCAGTTTGTGCTTTCAATTCAGTTAAGGGCAGGAGGCAGCGGGAATGGTGGTTTCAGAGTTTAGGCAAAGAACTGAGTTCCTTTCCTTTGAAGATAAGTTTTCCAAAAACTCCACTAAAAAGGAAGCTCAAACTGTCCAAGGAGCTGCTGATTCTGTTCTACAGAGGAATTATTGAGTCTGTCTTCTGCACCTCCATAACTGTCTGGTTTGGCTCTGCAACCAAACAAGACAAACACAGACTTCAGAGGATAATTAGAACTGCAGAAAAAACAACGGCTACCAATCTGCCATCCATTGAGGACCTGTATATTGCATGAGTCAAAAAGTGGGCTGTGAAAATATCCACACACCCCTCACATCCTGGACATAAATTGTTTCAACTCCTACCCTCAAAGCGATGCTTTAGGGTACTGCACACCAGAACAAATAGACACAAGGACAGTTTTTTTCCCAAACGCCATCACCCTGCTAAACGAATCATTCTCTCAACACTGCCAAACTATTCACCAAGTCTGCATTGCTATTACTATTGGTCTTCTCATCGTTCCTATTACCCATCTCCTCCCACTTATGACTGCAATTTTGTTATTTGTATCCTCACGATTTATACTCATTGTTTCCTAGTATGATTTGATTGCTTATTTGTATCCTATGACTATCATTGTATTGTACCTTATAATTTGTGGTGAATGTATCTTTTTTTTAATGTACACTGAGAGCAGATGCACCAAAGAAAAATTCCTTGTGTGTCCAATCACACTTGGCCAATAAAGAATTCTATTCTATTCTATTCTATTTATTCTATTCTAAATGCAAGCAAATACTTTCTCTGTTTTGTTCCTGGAAAGTTTGCAGGACTGATGATAGGAATTGGTATATAAATGATGTGAGATAGGGGGATCCCTCAAGGATTCTAGCACTATATATCATGCACCCTGCTTTAAAAGTAACAGTTATATATGGTTCAACTAGTTCCTTACAGCCCTGGCCAGCATTAGTCAACAAAGGAAAACACCCAGGTGGTGTGTTTTTTTTTCAAAGAGGTAATTGAGTGATTATTCCATTCCATTACAACCTCTTCTTACACTGTGAGGTTTACTGCGGTGATGCTGTATTTCAGAAGAAAGCCTTCCTTGAGCTCAGGAACTGGCAAATACATCCTAACCCAGATTCAAGCACTTTCTACAAAGGCAGGGCTTGTCCCATAAAATAAAACTAAAAAAACCACTTTTGAATCAAGCTCACCTCCTGATGACAGCATCCGATGGCCAACATAGAGAAGTCATTTGCTCCCTCAGGAATCCCCCCCCCCAATTCCTCAGACTAGTCTACAGCCCAAGAACCTTGTGGTCTCTAATACAAGTACTAACCAAGTCCAGTCTAGCTTAATGTTCACACAGATGCAGTCATAATATGACTTGTTGACTTTGTCAGAAGCCAACTGGGAAGATTGGAAATGGTGATCATGGGATCCTAGGACACTGCATATGTCCTAATGATGTGACAGGTGCCAAGCACCTAAATTTTTAATCATATGATTGTGGGGATGCTGCTACAATGGTGATCATTAGGGCTAGTTGTTACTTTTAACACTGTTAACCGTGAGAACAACTAACCAGTGGGAACAGCTTATCGCCAGAAGTTTTGGTGGCTTCATCACTGGATATTTTAAAGAGGAAACTGGACAGTCACGTCTCTGAAATGGTACAGGGTCTCCTGCTTGAGCAGGGGGTTGGACTAGAAGACCTCGAAGGTCCTTCCCAGTTCTATTCTGAATAACTTTCGGCAGTCATAAGGGTGAGAAGCAGTGCTACAGTCACTTTTCAAGATCTTCCAAGCAGGAGGACCAATTAGAAGTCAACTTTTTTCAGTGCTACTCCTGAGTGAGATTCTGCCATTGCCTCTAACTCGGTCCTAGGAGTGAGACAATAACAAGGAAGCTCCGCAAAGAATCGCTACTGTTCAGCCCAGCCCGACGCTTTGCAACCCTACGCACGTCACCGGACAACAACGTCCTCATGCTCCGAGGCCAGCCTTACCTTTTCCCTTCAACCTTTCGGCGCTTTTTCCCCACGGGTTCCTCTTTCGGCGAACGTAAGGATCCGCAAAATCGGACTAGTCCGAAACTATTACTACTATTCCACAGCCTTAAGTCGGGGAGCCGGAACAAGCGGTTACCAGCTACCCCATTCGCAAAAATTATGCTTCCGAAATCTCTTGATAGCGATTCCGCACGGGAAGGAGAAAGCCGTAGCCACCCCTCTCCGTGTGCTAAACACAGCAGAAGCCCTTTTTTAAGCGCGCGCTCCGCGAGCGCCGCTGCCATTGATCCATCACGCCTCTTCAGGTCACAGCGAAGAAGGCCACCCAACTACAGCCATCCCAGTCAACTCTGCGGAGGTTTGACTTCATAACCGCCCTCACGACGGTTCCAAATCCGATTCCATTTTAAAATAGAGCAAACATGTCTCCTTTTTCTAGCAGATATGCAAATTGACGCGCAGAATTCTGGGTAGAAAGCCCGGGAGTTTAGTTTTTCGTGCTCAAGACAGACCTTGTCAAAGGCGGATTTAACGCAGGAAGCAGAGGGGATTAATTAGCTTTGGTAATTAAGGGGATTAATTAGCTTTGGTAATTAAGGGGATTAATTAGCTTTGCTAATTAACTTCAGTTGATAGGTGCACCAGCCCGGACTGAAACAATAAAGCACCTTTGCTGGAATAAACCAATTCCACCGAAGTACAAGGCAATTCCTTTCCAAGTAAAGCTTGTTCGTTTATTATTTGTTTCCTGGTTTTTCCTTCCAATTGAAAGTTGGCCTTAACTTTAATGCACAGAGACCTTCCGAATTAAACCTCAAATCAGCCCAAACGCAGAGCCTGGCTCCCAGTGATGGATTAAGGCTCACTCATGCTCTAAACACTGACAAATCTTAGTCCGTCCCCTCCTCCTTTGTACATACTGTAGAAATCTTCATTGGTTTTTTATTTCTTTCTCAACTTTGTGGGGTCCCCTTTGGGCCTGCTGCCCTAAGTATGTGCTTAATCTGCTTAAAGGTTAATACACCATTGCTGGCTACGTCCGCATAATATGCTGACCCATGGCTGAATGAGCTCCGCTTTTTAAGATCCCAATGGCTGGCTGCACCATAAACTGATCATGGTGTGCCTGGGCTGCACAACCCAAAGGGGCTCGCCTTAGTTTGCAATTCAATGGGTCGTGCAAACGCAGTTCTAGCTCATTTGGCATTGGAACCCAAATCCCCCTTCTCCAAATCGAGGATTATATTTGAGGGATACAAGTATTTATTTCCCTTTCCAAGATATTAGTGCAAAACCCATTGGTTTTCCCTCATCCTTCTCTCTGCTCTGTTCACACAAAATGCTTAGCCTGCGAACTGAATGTCTGTAGAGATTCTCAGCCATCCAAGGACATAGTTGTCCCAAAGGTGTTTTTTTTCAGGAGGCAACTGGACTTACTTGGTTTTTTTTTTTTTGAAGACGTTTTGCTTCTCACCCAAGAAGCTTCTTCAACTCTGATGGGATAGTGAGGAATGGAAGGATTTATACTTCTTGCAGACAGCTGGTCATTTGCATCCTTTTAGAGGAGTCACTGAAGCACTTGCAGGTTTATCTGTGTCCTCAGGGTCACCTGAGTGGTGCAAATGGTTCCTGTAGTCTGCAATTTCCCTCCCTCTGGAAATCCATTCCTACTCCCACACTATTCAAAAGGTCTTCATACTAAATTGTATAGCTAAAAGTCTGCAGAGATTCTGTCATCCCATGTTGACCCTCTAAAAGGATGCAAATGTCCCGCTGTCTGCAGGGAATATAAATCCTTCCATTCCCCACTATCACGTCAGAGCTGAAGAAGCTTCTTGCATGAGAAGCGAAACGTCTTCAAAAGAAAAGAAAAAAAACCCCAAGAAAGTCCAGTTGCCTCCTGAAAAAGCCCCTTTGGGACTGCGAACTGAATGGAATCCATTTCCGAGTCGGCCCAATGCGCTGAAGAGTAACCAAAGAAACCAAAAACTAACCAAAAGAAGTCAGTTCACCCAAAATAACTAATCTTAGGTTGCACAAAGGAACCCCTTAAATCTACGGTTCGCCTGGACAGGCACGTGCTGCGAGCTCTAACCTAACAGAGAAAGAGCTTTATTATTCCTCGCCTTACGGACTACAACTCCCAACCAGCGTCGTCCGGAGTTGGCGCTTGCGCAGTCACAGCCAGACCCGCCCAACGGACGAAAGACAGAAAGGGACGTCCCGATTGGTTGGTGTGAGCAGGCCGGTTGGCGCGCGGGCTGAGAAAAAGGGAGTTTCCCGTACTTCCGTGGCTTCGCGGTCGTGACCCCGGAAGTGTTATGTCGGCGGAGAACCCGCTGACGGCGAAGGCGGCTGGTGGCGGCGGCGGCGGCTCTTCCGAGGGAGCGGGAACGATATGAGAAGCTAGGCGGCTGAGGCGCCGGTAAGTAAGGGAGAGAGGGAGGGAACGGGCCGTGATAGAGACCGAGGGATGGCCGGGATGAAACTCCGCTTAAACTAAGACAAGGCGACGGAGGGAAGGAGTCCAGAGATGCCTATTTGCTCTTTAGTGTTCGGCGTGGGCGCCATATCTTAAGTGTAACCCAAGGACTCTCTCTCGCCTACACAACAACCCTTCAGGGTAGGCTGGCCTGAGGTGGGTGGGTGTGGGCTGTAACTTATCCACATACATGCACCTATTGAGTCTGTCATCTGCACCTCTGTAACTGTCTGGTTTGGCTCTGCAACCCAACAAGACAGAGACAGACTTCAGAGGATAGTTAGGACTGCAGAAAAAACAACTGCTTCCAATCTGCCTTCCATTGAGGATCTGTATACTGCACGAGTCAGAAAGAGGGCTGTGAAAATATCTACACACCTCTCACATCCTGGACATAAATTGTTTCAACTCCCACCCTCAAAACGACGCTACAGAGCACTGCACACTAAGACAACTAGACATAAGGATAGTTTTCCCCTCAAATGCCATCACTCTGCTAAACAAATAATTCCCTCGCCACTGTCAAACCATTCACTAAGGCTGCATTTTTTATTACTATTAGTCTTCTCATCGTTCCTATCTCTCATCTCCTCCCACTTATGACTGCAGGACTGTAACTTGTTGCTGTATCCTTTCGATTGATATTGATTGTTTCCTTATTGCTTATTTGTACCCTATGACTCATGATGAATGTATCTTTTCTTTTATGTATACCGAGAGCATATGGACCAAAAACAAATTCCTTTTGTGTCCAATCACACTTGGCCAATAAAGAATTCTACTCTATTATCTATTGTTACTTTGGCTAGTGAGATAGGTGGAGTATAAATTGAATGAATTAAAATGCCAGGTACCGCCAGCCCAATACTGCCTCCATAGCATTCTGGCTCTCTTATAGAGACTTCCTCTTGACAGCAAGAGCCCCCACTTTCCTAGATGTTATTTTGGTTTTCAAACACCTCTATGTCACCTTTTGTCCTTTTTTAATGTATTTTGAAAAAAAATAATACATTATTGTCTGTGAGTGCGTTATTGGTATGGGTATTTTGTGATAGTTGATAATTATAAGTATAATCGTTATTGTCATTGTACTTAAATACAACAAAAGTGTGGAAACCTTTTGGGAAAAGTGTATTTTTGAAGTTTGATGGCTAATAACACCACTTTTTTTTGAGTTTCAAGATAATCATATTCTACTGCTGGAATGGCCTGGGAATAGCCCACATCTTAACCCAATTGAAAATCTATGGAGCCCACTAAAGAAACTTGTTAGTCAGAAACAACCTAGCAATAAAACCCAGTTAAGAAGCAATCATTCAATCTTGGTTTCACATAACAGGTGTAGAACTAAAACACTTGGTTCACTCCATGGGAAGACATTGTAACGCTGTAATTCATGCTAAAGTTTACCCAACTAAATATTAGCTGACTGGTAACTAACTGGTAATAATTTTTGCATATCTCATTTCACTTTTCTTCTTTATAACTGCTATTCTGATAGCAAATCTTTCATAAATCCTTCAATGCATTACATTCTTGATTAAATTATCTTTCCATTGATATATAATTTTATGGTACTACTCCAAAAAAAGTGTTATTAGCTAGTTTTAGAAAATATACTTTTCCAAAAGGTTTCCACAATTTTGGCCACTACTGTAATTAAACAATACATGAAACCCATGAATAGTAACCACTTAGAACCAAATCAAAGCTGTTTAGTCATTTTGGGCTCTTAATCACTTGATGAACATCGGATCTCCTTTTGGTAACTACTGCTTTGATTTCTGTAAGCTCATGCTTGCCCTGTCAGTGATAATACCTTGTCACCTTGACCTGGGTTGACAAAATGTCTGGAACAGTAACCTGCAAGATTATAAGACCAGTTTTAAAGGAGACACAAGGGGAGAACATCCTGTGTTGTGGTGCTTTGCTGCATGTCAAAGTCTCTTATTCTTTTTCAGGCTGGAGGCAGGAACACAATGTTCTAAAAAAAATTGTATAAGTATTCACAGCCAGGGAAGAACTGTTATGGAGGTTAATTCTGACTATTTACTTGCAGGAACATTTTTTTTTTCTTTTGAAAATGGCCTCTCCGTTCAATGGCCCCACAGCAGTTTCTGATGTAATTAAAGATCTAGATACTCAGATAGCTGTAAGTAAATTGGCTTGAAGTGACCTTAGCATGGCATGCTAGCATCATGATGAAAAGCTGCAGGTTTGTGATTTGTTCATTTTAATCATGTGCAGAGATTGAAATCTGATGGCAAACAAGCTTTGCAAGAATATATTGTTTTCCAGTTTATTAACAGAATATAATACGATCTGTGTGCTATTTCTTAATTCTGGCCTTGAATATGTGACTGAAATCTCTCTTCTGAGTCCTTGTACAGATTAGAACTTAGGGTTGCTTTATTATTCTATCAATCTCTCTGCATTCTAGCATTTCATTCTTGTTGGAGCCATGGAATGTTTTATAAATAGCCTCTATCCAGAAGAATCAACTTGGTTTTTAGGGCAACAGTTAATCCAGGAATGATAGATTGGATTGGACTTACTTACTGTGCAACAGACCTAAATTGTGAAGCTTTCAAATAGGTGAGATTGAAGAAAAATCTAAAGTTTATTCTGGCTTTGAGCTCCATGCTTTTCCTCTCTTTCACAGCCAGCTCCTTTTAATGGCAGTTGTATTCTACCTTGACAAGAAATATTTGATTATATTGAAATCAGTTCTGGATGAGAATCTCACCCCCAAAAGAATATCATTGTCTTTTTTTCAGTGTGTTGAGCAAAGTAAATGCATGATGATAAGAATGGAACATTAACATTGTAATCTTCTAAATATTTTGTGTATTATTCTATCTGAACTTTATTCAGTAATAAATATGATATTGAACTTGCTATTTTTGATTGTATATGTACAGCATGGTTTGGTCTTGACGTGGTGTTACAAGTTGCAGTGTTAAACTAATTATAGTCTGAGCTGAATTAATGTACTACATTCAATAACTCACAGCTCAGGAAAAATCCCTAAGAGGGCTATTTACAATACTGGCTATATTTTCACTGATAAGTTGCTTTCATTAGTAACAGGTTCTTGAACTCAGTTAACATGCCCAAGATACTGACATTTCAATTCTGCCACTTGGTTTCTAACTTTGAGGTCTGTTTCTTCTTCTAGCTGATTGGTTTGGGACCACATAATCCAAAAAAGAAGCACGATCTGGATAAGCTCTATGACCTCAAGGCTAAAGCTCAGCAGATTATGAACCAGTTTGGTCCATCTACCTTGATCAATTTATCAAACTTTTCTTCAATCAAAGCAGAAGCAGGCAATACTCCTCCTCATACTTCCATGGCAAACAATACCTCTGTGGCAAAGATGCCTGGGACCCCCAGCAGTGGAGGGCGCCTCAGTCCTGAAAGTAATCAGGTAATTGGCCATGATGTGAGATGCAGTCAGCACATCTGGAGGGCTGGGGGGGGGGAGGTTGCTTTAGAGCAGGGGTGAGGAATTATGGCTCGTTTATGACTTGTGGACTTCCAAAGTTCAAAAGTTCTAAAATAGCCATAGTTCCCCACCTCTGCTTTAGAGGTTCTCCTTAGGGGCACCATCATATATGTTGCTGACTAGAAGTGCTCCTGAAGCAAGATCTTTTGATTTTGACTGCACAGAAGTGACTATGGCAAAATCAACCAGATAAAATGTGCTGATATTTTCTATAGATATTAACAAAGAAGAAACTGCAGGATCTGGTTAGAGAAGTGGATCCAAATGAGCAGCTGGATGAAGATGTGGAGGAGGTAGGCATGCCTTAGCTGAAATGAGCATCCAAAACATCTCCTTGGTTAAAATATGTCATTTTATTCCTTCTAATTTTTCTCTTTGGGGGCATGAAGAATGCCAATTCAGTACCTTGAATTGTCCCGGAGAATAACCTTCCGAAGCAAAGTGTTGGTGACCTCCACCATTCTTGCTGATGCTGAATTCCATTTTCACAGATGTTGCTGCAGATTGCTGACGACTTCATTGAAAGCGTGGTGACCGCTGCCTGCCAGCTGGCACGGCATCGCAAGTCTAACACTTTGGAAGTAAAGGATGTCCAGCTGCATCTTGGTCAGTGCAAA